>NC_068985.1:28770062-28773710 GCF_001194135.2 Octopus bimaculoides
TATATATATATATATATATATATATATATATGGAGATATGCCTCACAATGATATTGAGACTACTTTCAACTGAATATATGATTTAGTGAACAAATGTTAGAGCTACAAAATAATAATTTAACATCATCCTTTTCGCAGCAAAATATGATTTTGTAAACTCTAAATAATTTTTTACAGTGTGGATCTACCATAGATTTAGCAATAGAACGTCTGTGTCTACATAGGAATGATTTAAGAGCCATTTCCTATAGAAAAAATGAATTAAAACAGTGATGTCTTAAACGCGGTCCAAATTCTAAGTATTTCCCCCATTAACAGTTAAAATAATGCGATGCATTTGCGAAACATTATTCTACTGCCTCTATTCTACACATTTGGTTGTACAAAGCTAACCGAGCTGACTCTTCTATGCTTTCTACCACTACCGTCATTACTACTATTACTGCTACCACTACTTTTGTAATTCTGTTTTTGATTCACCGTCTCGCGTTTCCGAAACTGAAACCTTGCTGAGTCTATTTGTTTCTGTTTGAGTACAGCAAAGCGAGTTTTATCAGATACCCAAGTATTTAAAAGGTACTTTATTTCATCGGCGTCGAAAAGAGAAAAGGCAAAGTTTACATCCGTAGGATTCGAACACTGAATTTAAAGAGCTGAAGAAATACCAGCAAGGCATTTTTTCCCCGAGGCTCTAATGATTCTGTCAATTCATCTCTCTTGATGTGCTTATAATGGATGATAGAGCCAACAAGAAATATAATAGAAGGGATTGACTAATAAACTTGTGCTGCCACTTTCAATATCAGTGAGTTGTTTCTTTGTTGTTTCACCTACATACAGATCAATTTCTAATAGAAATATCTCAGCTACAGGCAAAATGGAACAGGAATCAATGAAACACAATATAGTCGTTCAAACTGCATGAAAAAAAAAACTAGATCTTATACCGTCTTCAAAAATTGAATGATATTGTATATCAAACTTAGATCCACTGCTTGATAGTAAAGACGAAATAATGACGGTTGAAATGCTTTTGGTTGTAGGCTTTCTCATTCGATCTTTCCTTGGGTTAAACAACAGCAACAGCAGTGCCAAGTTTGTGAATGTTTTCTTGATACTTCATTGAAATAGTCGTCAGCTTATTCAGTGTTTGCCTATAGATTACAAATACTTGACATATCAACTGTGTTAGCAGTTATTTGCAGATTATATGTACGTAGATATTTTAAACTTCATGTGTGTAGAGTGGAAATGGCAATGGATTTTGATACTCACCATATTGTTTCACTCTGTAAAATCTGATCAGGTATTTGAAACGGAAATATATCCAGTTTCTGGTGATAATGTTTGTTCTGGGAATATTTCCAAAATATTAGTATTAGATACAACACTTAATCGATTTTAAAACTTATAACGTGTTTAAACACACATATGTTGCATTCCATGAGATACACGAATGAATATAATAGCCTATATGAGCTTTCGATTCAAAGCATTAAAATATATCTTATCCTCTCCTAAATTACACTTCCTTTTACATTCCCGCACATATTTTCAAACGAATTTATAGGCGGCTCATTTTAGTCCTGAGTCCAGATGAATTCAACTTCCATTCACCAAGAAGAGGTAAAATAAAATGCCTGTCATGTACTGGGGTCGATATAATCGATTACCCTTTCCTCAAATTTCTGGCCTTGTACGTATATAAACACATCGCATACTGCTGATAGTGATAATGATGATGATGATGATGATGATGATGATGATGATTCTAATTTTAGCACAAAGCCAGCAATTTTAGGGGCACAGTCAACAACTTCTAGTTACCTTTATGATTGCTTCCTTCATTGATAGGTACTTGGTCATCTTCAAAAGTGAAGGTGGAATAACAATAATGGTCGGATGTTTAGTTCCCGAGTTACAAGAGATAATGTAATTGGAAGACGTCAGGATTGATGTAAAAATTCTGATATAAACTGCTGAGTCAAAGGCCATGTGACTGAGGTTGTACGGAATATGCCAAGTAGTGGGAGTTTTTTTTCTGGAGCAAAATGCAGTCAAGGCAGCAAGATTTGTAGTTCCCAGTTTCCAGAGCAACATTAATCATAGCTCTGGAAATGGCAGGAAGGTCATCCTCGTACACGGGAAGTACTATAGCTATCGAAGGGTACTATGGGTTTGAGATGAACTCTATAGATACAGAAGTTGCATCAAGCTGGATTAGCCGAGTTGCACACAGAACGATGAAAATCGTGCAAGTGTCCGATAATTACTGACTTACGGAGCTGTCTGGAACTGATGTTGCCACGTATAAAGCGGACTATGCTATCGGCCAACTCCATCGTAAAAATCAGGCTGCAGACCTATTTTAGTAAGGCTAAGAAAACAGATTTACTTTGTTCGGTGGTTATGGGGAAAGCCATTGTACGGGAGAGGCCAGGCTAAAAGGATGAGAACAAATGTCTTCCGCTTCAGTCAAGTTCTCGAGAATTTATTTAAAGTTTCACTGAGAAAGGAAATTGAGGGTGAAGAGACAAGTGCTCTTCTTCAGTGAATCTGTCAAAAGGTGGGTGATTATGGAGGAAATAAGGTAATTGGAATAGCAGAAAATTGGAGAGCAACAGCTAGATGTTTACCTATCCGTGCTCTTAATGCACTTGGATTTGTGGAGTTATCTGATTCGCGTTTGTTGGAGGGACTTCCGTTTCGAGAGGAGTGCATCATTCATGTATTCACAAATTCATGTATTCAGCTGGAGTGGCTGTGTGGTAAGTAGTTTGCTTACCAACCACATGGTTCTGGGTTCAGTCCCACTCCGGGCCAACCAAATCCTTGTGAGTGGTTTTGGTAGACGGCAACTGAAAGAAGCGCGTCGTATATATATATATTTATATATGTGTGTGTGTGTGTGTGTGTGCGTGTGTATGTATGATTTTGCGTCTGTGTTTGTGCCCCCAACATCGCTTGGCAACGATGCTGGTGCGTTTGCATCCCCGTAACATAGCAGTTCGGCAAAATTGACTGATAGAATACGTACTAGGCTTAGAAAAAAAGAATAAGTCCTGGGGTCGATTTGCTCGACTAAAGGCAGTGCTCCAGCATGGTCGCAGTCAAAATGACTGAAACAAATAAAAGAATAAAAGAATATGTAGACATTTTATCTCATAACTCACCATCCATGCTTTTTTCTTCACCCGATTGTATGTGTACCTGAACACGAATTGTAACCTGTTTTGGTAATTCACTCTCACCTGACGCCGCAGCGGCAAATATATATTATGATATATATATATAATCATCACTATCATCATCATTATCATTATTTCTATTATTATTGTGATACAAGCGCAGCAAGCTGGCAGAATCGGTTGAAACGCTTTGCGGCATTTCTCCTGGTTCTTTACTTTTGGAGTTCAAACACCGCCGAACATACTTTCTGAGTCGATAAAATAGGTTCCTGTTGAGCACTGAGGTCAATGTAATCCAGCACGCTCTGCACCTAAAATTTCAGGCCTTGTGCCTATAATAGAAAGGATTCTTCTTCTTCTCCTTCTTCTTCTTCTTCTTCTTCTTCTTCTTCTTCTTCTTCTTATTATTATTATTATTATTATTATTATTATTATTATTATTCAGTAGTTTTATTTTTAT
>NC_068985.1:28776443-28781268 GCF_001194135.2 Octopus bimaculoides
TCTTCTTGTTACTTAGTAGTGTTGATTGTTTACTAATTTCGTTGAGAATCGATAAATATTTTCTCTTTTTTTTAATTTTGTTCTGGATGTTATTTATCCACAAGGTCTGTTTGGGTGGTAGAACTCCTGTTCGGATGGGTTTGAGTGAGTATCCTGCTTCTTTTGTGGCTGCAGTGGCTGCCGCATATATCATGTCATTTAGCTCAGTGACATTGCCTGTTGTTTCTGTGGTTGTTAGTTCCGATTATTATTATTATTATTATTATTATTATTATTATTATTATTATTATTATTATTATTATTATTATGCTCTGAAATAATCAGAAGTTAATCTGCTTCTATTGCTTTCATTTTTTTTATTGCAGCAAACAATACAGTACAACAGTTTACTATTTATTAAAGAAGTGAGTCCCCGACATAATGGAAACTACACTTGCTACGCTAATAACTCGGTTGGCTACGATAGCTATACGGCCAGTCTTGTGGTTTATGGTAAGGGCAAATTCTTGAATTTAATTATGAAATACACCGTAAATGTTGCTACAGCATCGCTGAGGTTTTCGAGACTATTGCCACCATTTTTAATGGCATTTCGCAGACAACAGAATAATCTCCCGTCATAGGACTTATCTATTAAAGGCAAGTTTTCCATATGACGATGGTGTGGTTCTCCTAACCAACAATTAGTTGAATTGAACTAATTATAATAGTATGCATTTTGCAATTATGTGACTAATCACCGGATGGGAAATCGAACTTATGCTTTACGAGTTGCTTCCCTAATGCCATATCACTGTACTCTTTAAAAGAAAACTGAAAATACATGTGATATTGTATATTGTTGTATTAACACCAATTATTATTACTTAAGTGAAATATCAAATCTTAAATTATTTATTGCTGTTTCTTTGTTATATGTTTCTTGAAATTATTTTAAAATTCTTGTATATTGTAACTTAAGAACTATATTGGTTTTTATATAGTTCCACCTCGATGGATCGTAGAACCTAAAGATTCATTTGCTGTTCTTGGAAAATCAGTTCAGCTTCATTGTAAGACAACGGGAACCCCGACTCCGTCCGTTATTTGGCAGAAAGCAAAAGGCAAGTCATCTTGTTTCCATACTTTTCGTTTTAACTTTCCATATTAAAATTTGAGAAAATTTACATTAAAAAAAGCCTTAATTTGTTATTAACTTACTGAGAAACTACATTATGTATAACGTTTAAGAAAATAGCTGTTGTACATAAACGATGGTTTCTTTCCTAAAAAGAAACGCTACACTATAGTTATGTACTTAACAATTTTCAGTAATGATTCTTTTCTATCTAGAAACACGTTTTTCTGGATGTTTCAAACTTAGAAACACTTTCTTTGTACAAAGGACAAAATATGGACTTCATGAGTTTGAGTTCCGTTTCAACTCATGACTGATTGAAGAATACAACGGGAAAATGTTCGCAGTGAACATGTTTATTGATAAGATGGATAAATATAAAGAAACTAGTTAAGTTGCTAATCTTGTTCAAAATATCTTCGTTTCCTAAATAACTCAACTATGAATAAATATTCTCTCTTTAAATGCATACGCTGAAAAAATAATTAATGAAACTGAGCTTTTTAAACACAAATACACACACTTAGGCACTCATGATATATACACCAGTACAACTTAACATATACATATGTAGAATTACAAGAGAAAAAAATAAAGGATGCCCAAAATAACTTCTGTAGAAATAAATTGATAAATTCCTATAATCTTTCTATTTAAGATTTCCCTTGGCACTTAAACCGTTTTATAAGACTCTCGTTAAAATACAAAGGACACATTTCCTTTTCTACCTGAAATCTTTGGAATCTAAAATAACCGATAAATTCGTATTTCTTCTTTGAAATAAAACATCCAATCCTTAGACTAAACTTGCATAAACGTTAATGGTGTTTCTGGTCGTTTAATACGAGATTTCCGCCAACTTAGCAGAAACGATTTAGATAATATGTATAATGCATAAAACACACTTTTTATATTCCACTTATACTGCATAACAAGATCAGACTGAATTTTAACACCAGTCGTTACTTAGCCATCATCTTCTATTTAATAATCTCCAACTAACATAGTTGTAAATGTTTAACAGTTAAAACGTACATATAAGAGACTTAGCTATCAAACTAAATGGAACTCGTAATACACAGAGTTAACTTCACCAGTAACAGCGAGCAATACTATTATGCAGATCACTCGAATTTGTTCGAGATGGCACACTTCCAAAGAATTCCAAGGAATTTCTATAGAAAAGTAGATGAGGTTTAAGGTATATTCAGTTTGTCCTTATATATTCTTATAATAGAAATGTTTTTCATGAATTATTTTACGTTCAAAAATGCTTCGCTTCTTATTTTACTTTGTTCCTGATGTCTTAGGCTTTCTATCTTACTTTTTGTATGTATACGTTTGTAGTTTGTACTTGTTTGAGTCATTGGGTGGCGACCTTGCTGTGGCACTACCTTGAAGGCTCCAGTCGCACAGAGCGCCCGAAGTACTTATTTGGAAGTATACTACATATTTTATCGTACTCTTTTGCCGAACGGCTAAGTTGCGGAGACGTAAAATATATAACACTAGTTGTCAACTTGCTATAAAACATTGCATCAACTTGCTATAAAAGCGGGTAGTAATTTTAACTTGATTATTCTTAGTGCAAGTTTTGAAGAGAACAGTTCGATTTTAACAGTTATTTTTTCAAAGCTATAATGGAGGTGACAAAGGAGCATATTCGGCATGTTTTGCTTTATGCGTTCAATAATGGCAACAAAGTAAAGTACGAGGAATATAAATGCAGTATATGGGGATCGAACTATAACCGTAAGCCAGTGTCGACGGTGGTTCCAGAAATTCCGAGCCGGAAACTACAGCCTAGAAGACGAGCCTTGTCCTGGAAGATCTCTAGAGATCGATGAGGGTGTCCTGCAAGCCCTATTGGAAAACAAATCCCATCGTAGATGTTGAGGAACTAGTAGAGAAGTTTGAAGGTTTAGTCCACTTTGAACTTTTCAACCCAAACCAAACGATAACAAAGGGACCTACTGCGAGCAGCTGGAGCATCTTACGTCAGTGCTAGAAGAAAAACGACCATCTTTGGTTTCAAAACGAAATGTGTTCTTCCATCAGGATAATACTCGGCCACATAGAGCGAGGATGACATTCCAAAAGCTGGAACAGCTTGAATGAAAAACGATGCCCCACCGACCATATTCGCAGGACATTGTCCCATCTAATTGTTTATTCCGCAGTCTTCAAAATCATTTGGACGGAAAGAAGTATGAATTCTGTAGACGAAGTCAAAAGAGTACTGGAGGAGTATTTTTCGTCACGGACAAGTGAATTTTGGAAAAGGGGCCTTGCAAGTCTACCAGACAGATGGAAGAGCATTGTAGAAAATGAAGGAGAGTATATTTTAGATTAAAAAAGAACTTTGTTTATCTTAATTTTGGAAAATATAAGTATAAAAACCGCATTATTTATGGGATGACCCAATACTTTGACTTGCAATGACATGTTTCTGGAATCGCCCCTACTCTGTGGTATCTTCGGCAAATGTTCTCTACTATAGCGTCCGGAGGCTCAATGTCACAATGAATTTGACAGATATGCCTTTACTCTCTACCACGATCACCATTCTTCTTGCTCTATATCTCACAGGATTATTGCGTACAGAAATACGTACATACATATAAACACACACACACAATCACATATATGCATACATATATGTGTATGGAGAGAGAGGGGCAATTATGCAGATAAATTAAATAACAGCTTGAGCTTGATATACAAAACATATATATATGTATATACGTAGACAGAATGAGTGAAGATTTCCAGATGATGAATATTTAAGTATAAATTTATAGATATTTATACATTTAATAACTCAAACTTACAGAGTACAAACGACAGAGAAGTGTAAAGGGGACGAGGTAAGGTGTTACAAGTCCAACAGCTGTTTCTGGGAACTCGGAGATCTAGCATACTGTTAGTAGAGGTAGTTCACCCAAATATGTAGCCCGTAATGGGAACAAATAAACATTGGATAAATTGAGCCTCCGTCATCAAGGTAGAAAAACTCTTATGTTTCAGATTATGATGCAGAAAAGTTTACGCACGCACACATAAATATGTGTGTGAGTATGTATGTATGTATGTATGTATGTCGCTTTGGGATGGTTTTGAATTACTGCACACTAATATATGCCACAATGAATTACAATTTTCAAATAATATATGTGGATTAAAATTTTACGAAAGTGTTTTAAAATACGACGTGAACAAATATTGAGTGTGAGAGTGTGAATGATTAAACGATTTGATGGAGAAAAAAAATACTCGAAATATTAGAATGAAATGTAGGATGAAACACAGAACAAATGTGGTGGAGAAAAAAATGTAAAGGAAAGACTGTGATAGAGAGAAAGACGGATAAAGAGATGCAATAACAATTACATACACACCAAAGAAAACAGAAATGTAGTGGAAAATACATCGTAAGGTAAATAATGTATATTTATTTTCATAATTTTTTTTCCTCAACTCAGCAAATATATTCATCAATATTTCAATACCAAATGAAAGATATATTGACACACACGCGCGTGCATACATATAAAAAGATAAATACATACATAATGACAAACACATATACAAATAAAAAATATACATACATATATATGTGTATTTATATGTATATACGTGGTTGTGAATGTATATGTATATATATATATATATGTATATATATATATATATATATATATATATATATAT
>NC_068985.1:28781828-28789123 GCF_001194135.2 Octopus bimaculoides
GCTACAACAAATATTCTGCTCAATACCACAGATTTGCTTGTCAGTTGCTTGACCTTAACCAGTTGAACATGTCTCTTGGTGGCTGACGATATGTGCATCTCTGATCACGAGCAGAAGTAGTGGGGGAGCATCATAGCCGTGTGTTGAGAAGAATTCTTTGGGGTTTGAATAATTCACCTCTGGAAACATGGGTGCTTTGCTCAACATCCTTAAACAAACCTTATTCAAGGACCTTTTGAGAGGGATGGGCTACTTGACCTGAAGAAAATTCTAACTGGGCCCCACCTGCGAGGTCATGCGCTGTTTATCTTGATATGAGATCACCGTGTCGCTCACATTTGGTTGTGATGCATGTGTCTGGTGTACCCTTATTAGACGGGTAGTTATGATGGGTATTTTGGGCTTCGAATATTTTACCCCAGTGTCACTTTAATGGTATGCACTGCTCTCTCACTCAATAATAATAATAATAATACAAGCAGAATAAATATAGTCTACCACATTGTAAATGATTGGCGCAAATTCCCTTCCCGCATTAGTGTTTTAATGTTTCAGGAAAGAAGCGAAGTCTTTAGTGGAAAAATAAGGCATTGAAATGCGCCAGAAAATCTGAGCGCTTGATTCGATTTAAAATAACATGGAAATGCGACGGTTGTTTTGAAGGAAATTTATATGCTTGTTATTGGACAATATCTACTGGGACTGCTAAAATTGACAAAGAATCTATTAACTGTGTAAAACCGATACGTAGAAATATATTTCCAGTGTTTCTCGTTAATGTAAGCGCGTAAAAACTAAACCGGAAGTAAGGTGTGGTTTGGTTTTCTACTACAACCAATAGAACCAGTTGTAATAAAATACATTCATATTGTAATCGCTAGTAAAAATAGATATGAAAATGAAAAAAAAAAATATTATAATCAAAATTTATAAAGGGACTTTTTGGTTAAGACCTTGCTTTTGATGATCGTACTACCATCAGTATCCCAAACAGTTTTCTTCTATCCCTTTTATTTCTTTTTTCTTGGTTCTATAAATTCGATCATTCCCAAACTTCTTTATTTGCTTCTCTTCACCTACTCTACGTGTTCAATTTTGTTCTTTTTCTTTGCGTTTTTTCGAAATACTTGCTCCTTTCAACTTTCAGACTCCCAATCATTGTTTCCCACTATAATATCTCGTTTGCATCTTAATTTATTAATAAAAAAAACAACACTAATGAATACAATGTAGTTAACAAATAGGGACGTGCCAGCAAAAATCATTTAGTAAGTATGAACGATTTCTAGCCGTAGTGTGACATAATGTATTGAAGTTTCGATAACAGCTAAGAAGGGCAGAAGGGTGGTGGTGGTGGTGGTGGTGGCAGCAGTAGTAGTTGCTTTCACAAAGCAGTTGTATTTAATACCCAATATTGAAATAATTTATGCTGTGCTTGATTAATAAAACAAAATTGTTAATATCATTCTCATTTTAATTTCAAAAGAATCTCCTGTTTTATGAATGCAACAAATAGTTTGCAAATATTATCAAAATCATAAATTTAATGATTTGGCCTAATTTAAAAGAACGCAGAACTATAATTCTGTGACAGTTTATATAAAAAGACATGACAATTGTCAGATGATATTGAGCAAGTCTTAGGTAAAAGAAAACAGTAAAAATGTAAAAAAGTCAATGCTTCCCTTCAGATTTTTTGTTTTTTTCTCAAATGCAAATATAAAGGCCTCAAAAACAATAGAAAATAGGTCGTTTGATAAAAGGGTCTCCGGCTAAAAGTTTAAACAGACACAAATTGGTACACTGAATAACAAAACTGATTGAAGCTGGAAACATTAATTTAATAATATAAACAATATTTATATTTTTTTAAATCATCAATATAAGTCAAGATTGTTTTAATGTTGAGTGTCATAAGGAAATATTGTCTATTTACCAGCTCTAGATGAGGTATGTCAGAAAGAGGAGTGCTTAGAAGAAAATCGATATACTTTGGTTTTGCAAATAACAGGAAGGGTTTCCATAAGTCTTCAAGAGAGTTGTCAGAGTAAGCCCTATGTGATGTAAAGCAAGCTTAATACGTCCTTGGTTGGACAGAATATATCGAAATATATAGAAATGTATGTCAGTTATTTAAAAGTGAGTATGAGGCAAAAATGTCAAATTACTGGCTGCAGAAAGGCAGTATATGAGTAAGAAGATAATTACGAAGGAGAGAGCAGATACTGGAGATATTGTAGCTGATTTGGATCCTTAGTATCTTTTCTGCTTTGTGGTACATTGAGGACAGAGGCTAAACGCACACTTGGCTTCCAATTACATGTGGTTGACTTGGATATGTCGGTCACATTGATTCTGAAGAAAAACCTATCTCGGAAAAAAACCCAAATGACGGGTAGGGAAAAAAGTTTAGTGTCAGTGTTGCTGCAGGTCCCATATTAGCCCCGAATGACGAAACCTCTGATTAAACATATTCTATCTATAGTCATTTAATTTTTTTATTATGCGGAGGTAAACCAGGATCTGATTATTGAATATGTTTTCTAATTTAATAGAGGTAATTTGAAGTACATCTGGTTGTTATTTTTAATACGTCGTGTGACTACATAAAGGGCTTCACATTGCCCAGTAGAAAGGAAGTCAATAGAGCCAGACGAAAGACTAGTAGGATCCTAGAAATCTCTCAGTACATTAATTTCATGCTTCTCCAAACGAAAAACGATAGCTTACTGTGTCTAGGTGGAGAGGAACTGCGTTGATAGCATAGGATAGAGGAGACGAAGACAACAGACCTCGAGATGATAAATTGTCGGTAAATACCACACCAAGAATCTATTAATGACTGGTTGAGTTTTCCCCAGAATACGTAAGAGACTTCACGGTTTGATGACAACCGAAGATGTTCGTGAATGAATACATAAAACCCAGTTTTATGTACTAGAAACGGGAAGTAGATATTTGGTCTTTCTGGGGTGCTGGTGTCCAAACTTTTTTTTTTCTTGTATTGGATTTTGACTCAATGTTTATTTTCCATGTACATGTCCACTTGTACATTTAACCCTTCTGTATAACAGGCTTTGTATACGTTAGGTCTTTATGGCCAATAAATAATGAGTGGTGATGATGATGATGATGATGATGATGATGATGATGATGATGATGGTGGTGGTGATGGATGCGTCTATCTACATTAAATTCATTATTAGACACTTTAAATAAGCTATTTGGCAAGTTGCCGCTCATTTAAGTACATATCAATCCCATAATTGTTTGAATAAACAAAGATTGGCAAGTTCAGGTTCTGAGGTTTATTACGATGATAAATGACATTTAAACAGACAGACGTTTTGAACTCTCGAGATAGTTACCCTCTCATACACTACGAACACGCAGTCAGTCGGCATCATATACTGTTGCAGCGAGCACAATATTTAGAGGTCTGTTGCACCATTAGCGTAGACAATTAATACGTACATAACTCAATAGAAACACCAGCGGAAACAACTTCTAATTAAGAACGATTTCGTTAGCTTGCAGCACTGAATTTACGCTTTCGAATAAGTCTTTGATATTCAACCATGACGAATCAACGCACAGTAAATTATTCTTCTTTATTGTTAGTTTTATTTACCTTTTTCTCATATTTCTGCTGAGGTAGAAAAAGATCAGATATATCAACACAGATATATCGACACTACCCTTTCATAAAATATATGACCCTCTACCTAAATAATAATGACTCAATATTTAATTACATGCTACGACGTTCAGTCCTGTTTATGTTGACTTCGCTATTAAAAACATTTCAGGCTTCATCAAGAATGTTTTATATCATATAATGAAGTCGATTCAATTCTCAATCCCTATATTGTACAGGTGTGGCTTTGCCAATGTACGAGATCAATGTTTATAAAAGTTGTTAATTTTGATTCTTTTCTTTTTCAGGAAACATTCTCGGAAACTATGTTGACATGAATTATACTCAAAGTACATCATCTTCACAAACGGGTGACGCACGAATGCAACTATTAGAAAATGGAACTCTGTTGATTAATTCAGCTGAGGAAACGGATCATGGCTATTATCTTTGTCGTGCTAGTAATGGCATTGGTTATCCTTTAAGTAGGGTTGCTCAATTAACAGTTCACAGTAAGTTGAGAAACAGTTTTTAGCGACAATTATTCTAAGTCGGTCAAATGAATAATGCAATACAATTTTATAATATTACATTGTTTTTTATTGTTGACTAAGAGATATGTTTATCCCTTTACCAATTGCATCAGAGATATCAACGAGATATAATATGATGTGAAATCCGATTACAATCTTGGCATTGAAAATGCCCCAAGATCATACCTTCCAGAAAATGTGGAAAAAGAAAATTGTGATTTTTAGGAGTAGGGTCAGATACTTAAAAGACGTGACCCACGTAAGTAGAGTGAATTGACTTTGACTAGTGACCTAAACTGATATTTCAGCTTTTTTTACCGTTATGCATCCGGTCTACAGTGCAAACAAAACATGGCAAGTAGTAATGGCTTCTGATATTACGTTCTGCACTCCTTGGATATAACAATACTGATGATAATCAGAAGTCTTTTTAATTAAGCAACGGAAAGCGAGTGCTAGCGCACCGGATAACCAAATTCCTTACCTTCTTTTTCTTATGGCTCCTTTGAACTACCTTTCATTCGACTCTACCTTTCATTTTTTCCGGGATCTACAAAAAGTTCTAGCCAAGTAGAGGGTCCACTTGACTATAACTGAATAAATATGTATTCTCTTGTTTCCCTTGTTACAACTTACTATAGAAATAAAGCATAGGAGTAAGGGAGTCAGTAGAGCGCCGGACTAAATTCTTTATCCTATTTAGTTGCATTCCATTACGTTATGAGTTCAATTTCAACAAGGCTCAATATGTATGTGTCAATTTAATTTATTTTTAGATTTTCTTAGAATTGTGCCAACATGCAATCATTATTAATAAACAGGAAAGGGTGACCAACTGGCAGAATTGTTAGAACGTCTTACAAAATGTTTAGCAGCTTTTCATCCGTCTTTACTTTCTGAGTTCAAATGCCACCAGGTCGACTTTGCATGTCATCGTTTCTGTGTCAATGAAATTGGTACCATTCGAGAATTTGGGTCGATGTAATCATATCGACTACCCACTTCCTCAAAATTTCAGGATTGTTAATAAACAGGAATGCTCCGGATATTTATATCCTCAGGTCAAATCTCTGCCGTATCGACTTTGCTATTCATTTGTGAAGAATCCTCATTAAAAAAATCGAATGTATGAACCGGTTTCTAACCCTTGACAGAATCAATTTTCTCCACTTTGGTTGCTAACCTGCTTAAGAAACTTGTGTCTATCAGGCACTTCTACTCCGAGCAATTAAACAATTATCTGACAATGTCCAATAGAAGACTCGGTAGGAGCATTGCATAATTTAAGAGTGTTTGTTTAGTTGCGATTATTCGGTATTCTATAGAAATTCTAAATTCTGAAAGAAATAAATGAAAAATTCTGCAGATGCTTCTTTTACAAGAATTGCCAACAATTCAATGTTGATTACTGTTATTATAAACCTATTACTGAGGAATACCTGTTAATTATTACCTTAAATACAAGACTAATCGATTCCTCTTTCTAAATCAATCTATTTTATTGACTAGTTCCTGCAAGGTATGAAGACGATGGTCAGAAAAATTACACTGTTAAGAAATCAGAGAATAGCACCATGGAATGTAAAGCGAGTGGAGATGAACCGATTTTTGTGACATGGCGTTTTGGTTCTGATACTATAAATAGTCAAACCAATTCAAGGTTAGTATGTTACCTCATAATTCATAAAATTCAATAGAGTCTGGTCGATTCTGGTTATCAGATTAATTAAGTGGATGTTTTTATGATCACATATACCCTGTCGCCAACCCTCACCTATTTCCAAACAATATATATTCTTCCCCGTCACTGGAAATGTTTTTACAGATAATATTAAACGGACAACATCTTGTATGGCGGCGACGCTCGTTTGCAATTAGCTCTTGATGTCAAGGTAACACACACACACACACACACACACACACACACACACACACACACACACACACACACACACACACACACACAGAGTCTGACATGAAAATAGCCGTAATGTATCTGTCTACATAAACCAATGCACCTCTCCTCTTTAGTGATGGCAGAATGTCATAGAAAAGAAATGCAGCTACTATGTCTAGAAGCGTCACTGTCGACGTGTGTTTATACATATTTCGTACCATTTGTAGCTTCTGCAGCCTTTACTCGTGTGACTCATAACAGAATACAAACTATTGAAAACCTTTGAGCTTACACTATGTGCCGGTTGAGCTACATGTTTTTAGAGGTGATTTATATAGTAAATAGCCTTGGAAAATCATGAACATTACATTATCACATTTTCCCTCTAAACGTAATTGACTCAGTATTTTGAAACCAGATTACAACCTTGATGCATTAGAAGTGTATTTTTATTTACTGCCACTCAACACTATATCGAATTAAAAATATTAATTAATGATGTATTTATTTACAGAATTATATTCACGTAAACTTTATTTCCTTTATCTTCTTGTCCTTCCGTATATTGTTTTACAGATTCTTTTATATTTGATCCATTGTTTCTTTAGACTAAAAGTGGAGAATATTGGCACTATTTCACGCCTGCACGTAACTGGAGCGGTTCGAGAAGACAGTGGCATCTATGTTTGTAATGCTGAAAACAAATATGGCTATGGAGAAACAACACGTCGCCTTATTGTCGTGGGTGAGTGCCTCGAACTATTCATTAAAATCAAGTATATAACAATACTTGGTCAAGCCAAGGTCTTGATTGACATGGCATGAGCAGTTTAAAATTGTTAATTGATTGACTGATTAGGAGTAATAATCTTTTCTACTAAAGACACAAGGCCTGAAATTTTGAGAGGAGTGGACTAGTCGATTACATCGGCCCTAGTGTTTCACTGGTATTTAATTTATCGACCCCGAAAGGATGAAAGGCAAAGTCGACCTCGGCGGAATTTGACCTCAGAACATAGCAACGGGCGAAATACTGCTAAGCTTTACGACAGGCGTGCTAACGATTCTGCCAGCTCGCTGCCTTTGATGAGAAGTAATATGAGAGAAACAGTTACAATGTTTACAGATTTTTAAAGTATGAAAAATGTATCTTGTAAGGTGTGGATTTCTATAGATGCAACACACACACACACACACACACACACACACACACACACACACACACACA
>NC_068985.1:28790103-28801451 GCF_001194135.2 Octopus bimaculoides
ATATATATACATGTTATGTTTTCATATGTCTCCTGTATTCTTTAATTCAGAGCCTCCCGAACGGCCTCTTCACTTGAAACTAGAGAGTCGTGCCAGTCGTTCTATGAATATATCCTGGGACGAACCTTATAATGGCAACAGTTACATCACATCGTACGTGCTGCAATTCAAGAATGAATCTGGTAAGCTAACTATATCTGAGAAAACAGAGACCTTCATTGTAATCAGCGGAAATGTGTATGATGGGTTTAACGTGGTATGGGTTGTTATATTCTATTTTCGTTCACACTTCTGGTAATTAGGAAGGAACTATATCCATGACCTCGCAGCATAGACATTTATCTAAGTCTAATATGAACTATAGAAATAAAAACAAGATAACGCGTCACGATGCTCTTCACCGATTGAGCTAAACTCCCCCACTACAAATTCCTCTGCAAATTTAAGATAAATAGAAATCTCGCTTTATGAGACGCTATTATACGTTAAATTCAAATTACGACAAACTTAAACAAACAAACGAAGTTTGGTTTTAGAAGCGTTGAGATGTCTAAGAAAGTTAAAGAAGTGATTTTAAATTCTCAATCGCAGGATAATGCTAATAATATAGACTGAACAGGGTAAACTACCCCTATTTTGCAGAAAAAAGTGTAGGTGGTTAGCTGTGGACTCGAACTCACATCTCCGTGATTACGCGTCACGATGCTCTTGACCGATTGAGCTAAACTCCTCCCCTACAAATTCCTAGTTTAAGCTTCCCTTAACTGCTATATGAGAAAGAAAGAGGCCAGACATTCATCCAAACTCATTTTGTGTTTGCTCTATTTACAGATATTTGGAAACCAGCTCCGTCCAATGTGACTGTCATAGCAACAGATGCTATTCCAGCAGGTAGTATTTCAGGTTTACATCCGTCCTATAAATACCAAATTCGCGCCTTAGCTATAAATGCAATTGGAATTGGGTCACCCAGCACGGTCATAACTGTGTCAACTGATGAAGAAGGTAAATATGAAGAAAAATTTTATTATCACATTCGTCAAAATTTTGCATAAATCAGGCAAGATAATGCAGAATTATTTTCTTTCTCCCTCGACATTGTGTATTTAGCATATTCCTCACATATAATGCATTTGCATTAGTGTTTACATTTCCTCCTCTCTATGTTCTTCCTTCAAATCACGCCAATGGCCTGGTTGTGATTCGGTAAATGGGGGAACCTCAACGTAGTCACTTAACCTAATATAAATAGCAACCACCAAATCTCCCATGAATAGCACTCTAATGTATTGAAAAAGGACAGATTGGATAATTTAACTCCAGATTATTATTAGAGACAGTACCGATTGAAACGTAGTGTAAATATAGATGTGCGCAGGTGTGGTAGTGTGGTTCACAACTCCGTGGTTTTGGTTTTTAAGTCGATTCCATTGAGCGCTACTTTCGGCAGGTGCCTTCGCAGTTTCGGGTCTATGGAAGTCCCGTGAAAAAAAATTTGGTGGAGGCTAACTGTATGAGATATTTTGTGTTATTGGTAGGCGTAAACCATTGTCCAGTTAAACAAAATCATCTCACTTAAATTCCAGTCTATTGCTAGCATATGAACTGGGTCGCCTGTCTCAGAACATCCTCCAACCAGTCTGCAAGACCTTGAAAAATGTGAATGTTGCTGGCCTTGTTCCTTTGGATCATAGGTATGATCTGTCGGAGCTGACCTGGCATTGAAATAATCGTCATTGTTTCAGTCGTTTAAGCTCGAAATAATTAGTCTCTTCACAAGATAACAAATCAATAATAGCTGATAGTATATACAAGAATTTGCTAAGCTTCAAACTAATGTTATTTACTCTCTAGAAATACATTGTCCACCAACAACTGAACTGAGATATTATTTAAGGTTTTACTTAAGTTTAATGCAGGTTGTATTACGTTTGTATTACGTTTTCTTTTTTTAATTTATACGTTTCAACCCTTTTCTTACAGTGCCTTCAGGACCACCTACAGACGTTAGAGTACAAGCAAGCGGATCAACATCCTTAAAAGTCACTTGGCGGGTACGGAGGTATTTTGTTTCTCTGATAATAATCATTATTAATTATTTTATAGCTGTCCTGACGATGAAAGGCAAATTAGTTAGAGTGCCTGACAAATTACTTTGCAGTGTTATTTAGGTACGGCCTTTTAAAATTTCAGCTGGTAAGATTGTTACCACACTGGGGAAATGCTCAGCAGCATTTCGTCTATCTTTATGTTCTGAGTTCAATTTCCGCTGAGGTCGACGTTATCTTTCTTCCTTTCAGGGTCGATAAAATAAGTGCCAATCACGCACTGGGTTCGATGTAAGCGACTAGCCTCTCCCCTAAATTTCGGGCCGTGTGCCTAGAGTAGAAAGGATTATTATTATTATTATTATTAGTAGTAGTAGTAGTAGTAGTAGTAGTAGTATGGGAAAGGATTTACCAGATTGCGTGGATAAAATCGAGTTAATTCAGTATTACTGTTTTCAGTTATACTTCCCAGTGTTTAATGTTTCATGTGATTTTAATAATGATTAAGAAAAACATTTACATTACAAATTTATTTCTAAAATTCAGATGAAATTTAAATCATTGCCGTTCTTATTTCGTACTTGTTTCCAAATAAACTGCAATTAACTTTGCCTATACTAATGTCGCATTACTTACAGATGACTGTTACTCAAATGTTTGTAGTGAATTGTTCCTAATTGTACCACTTTTAATAACTGCAGGCTCCTCTCTACCAAGAACAAAATGGCAAAATCTTGGGTTACTATATTGGATACAAACGACACAATTCCAGTGATTCGTATGTTTATCGAAAAAAGCTGACTGAAAATAACAGCGATTTGGAACAACAGATCAAAGATCTTTTGAAATTCACTCGTTACGACCTCCATGTCCGTGCTTACAATTCAAAAGGTTTAGGACCAATAACAGACGATGTAACAGCTTTTACTTTAGAAGACGGTGAGTATAAAACATAACGCAAATCTTTGGTACACGCATGAATTACGATAATTCAGTAAAATTGCCTTTCTTTTTTGTGTGGTATTTGTTTGATTCATTAGACTGCGATCTTCCTAGGATACCGCTTTGAGTCATTTTGTACTTATAATCGAACCCAATTGCCGAACAGCTATGCTACGAAGAAATAAACGAACCAACAGAGGTTTTGAAGTGGTGATGGGCGACAAAACACACACACAAACACGCACACATACATACATACATACATACATACATACATACATACATACGACTCTACACAGTTTCCATCTACCAAATTAATTCACAAGGCATTGGTCGGTCCAAGTCTATAGCAGAAGACACGGTGTCGCGCAGGGAGCTTGAAACCGAAACCACTTGGTTGCAAAGTGAGTTTCTTAACTGCACAACCATGCCTGCGTCTAGTAGCTAAGATCCCTCGTATGACACGTGTTCTTGTTAAAGCAGGAAAGATAAATATGATATGAATCTTTGCATGATCTTGCCAGAAGAAAAGATGAGATAGCCATGGCTGGTAATAAGAGTGCACGATTCGAAATATCTAGAACTATGCAACAAAAACAACGAAAGTTATTTAATTAATCAATTACGTCACGACACAGGAATAGCTGTAGAGATGGTGTGTTATTTGTAGTGATTCTTCATAGTATCTTGTCCACATTAAAGAGACATTAGCTATCAAACGTGAAGTCTGTTTTGTTTCAACCAATTGACAACACCTAGTATAATTCACCCGAGAATATTTCATCTATTTTCATTAGTAAAGTTGAATATTTTCAGTGGTAATACGATAATCCAGTATGCTATATACAAAAAGGGCTTTTACTCCCATTTGCTAAACGATACGAACAATAGAGTTGACTACCAGACATTCTTGATATTTCATATTTAGGGAGATTTAGGCTTTTATGAAATGTTTTGTTTATACATTACGGGAAATGAGTTAACCTAAAAACTAGGATACCAAGATACATATCTGAGTTTTTCCCTTTCGTCAGAGGAAGAAGGCAGCACTCATTATTACCGTTCTGTGAAGTCTCCTAACACGTGTACAAACTTTCGGGCCCTCAGTAGTCACTACATCCAGTCCCTCCTTCTGGTAAGGGTGATATCGTTTCTTTGGAGTTCCCGCCCTACTCGCGTATTTCTTATTAATAAAGGTCCGAAGAGAATATTACTAGCATCAAACCTTGCAGACACAGGTTAAACTTCGAAGTTACAAACACATATTATTTCTGTTTAATAAATCATCTAGGCCTGTACTTATGCGTGAATCAATGAATTACGTTCTTTATATTAAAATATCTTTAAAGGCAATTTGTTCAAATTAATTTCAGTACCCAGTTTGCCACCTCAGGAAGTCCGCATTCGTGATATAAATCCCGACAATATCCGAATATCATGGGTTGAACCACCGTATTACACCGTTCAAGGTGTGCTCCAAGGCTATAAAGTCCTTTATAAGGAAGTACGAGCTGATGAAGGTAAATCATATCTTTTATACTTTTATTTTTGCAAGAAAAATAAGTAGATAGAGCAGGAGGGAGGGCGAATCAATCTCAATACTTGACAGGTACGTTATTTATTGACTGCTAAGGAATAAAGGATGAAATTGGCCTCAGAGTGTACAAAGCTGATGTAAGTACCTCAATGCACTCTGTCCTAACTTGTAACGACACTGCAAACTCACTGCTCTGCGTAGCCACTCGATGTAGTAGAAATTTCATCCACATAGTGGTGGGTCTCCGTCGCTTGGCGATTAAGGTCCAGTGGTTCTTTCAAATGAGTAATGTATAAGCGACAGCATGCAGTGAGCTGGCAGGGTCACTAACATGCCGATCAAAATGCTTGGCGGCATTTCATCCGTCTTTACATTCTGAATTCACATAGCCGCCGAGATCAACTTTGCCTTTCATATCAGGGTCGATGAAATAAATACCAGTCAAGCACTCGGATCAATGTAATCAACTAGAGTCATTTCTCCAAAATTTCAGGCCTTAAGTCTATAGCAGAAAGGATTATGCATAAGTGATTGAGTATTCTACAATCACGAGTACTTTTAAAGTTATTCTTGGGCACAATGAGCCTGACATGGGGTGTGACAAGGCTGAATCATTTAAATTACAGGTGGAATCAACTCGGCTAATTTTAATAGTTTTCCTCTAACCAATTCCACTCACATCGTATGACACTAGCCTGAGATGCCATGCAAAGAAATCGAACCCAGAACCTTGATAACGAAGCCATGGTGCACCTATTTCAGATACGTGTATCTCAGTTTTAAAAAGGACATATCAAATAAAGCAGTTTGAGACAAACTATATCTGACAGAATGGTCATGGCTAGAATGTTTTGGCCAGTCATCTGACCATGCCTCCAACAACTATTATCTTAATATGTTTATTGACTATCTTGATCAATATTTTTCAATGTGGGCGCACCACCTCATTGGAGGATGGAAAATTTTAAATGGGAAGTAGGGACAAAGTGGGGTAGGTTAATAGATGCATCTTTTAATTACTGTAGTTGTCAAACATATTTTCGATTTTTATATATTGGTTTCAAATCTTGACACAACGCCAGCAATTTCGGGTTGTTGGGGTGGGGAGTCAATGTTTTACCAGTACCAGTACTTATTTTATCGACCCCGAAGGATGAAAGGCAAAGTCGGTCTCAGCGGAATTTGAACTCAGAACGTGAAGAGGGACGAAATACCGCCAAGCATGATGCCCGGCGTGCTAACGATTCTGCCACCTTGCCGCCCTAATCACCTGGTAATATTAGCGGCAGAAAAGTTTTGACATTAAGGAAATTATTTATGTATACGAAGACTTTTAAGGCCGATCAACATTTTGGAAGCAATTTTTTCCTTCTTTCTTCGTATTATCGTAGTTACTAAAACAAATATGATAATTATAAACGACGTTTGAGAAACACTGATTTTGATATTTTCTATCGTTACAACTGTATTTAATCTCACAGATGAAACGGAAGCCAGTTATGTAACAACCTCCAAGCTAGAGACTGTTGTTCCAGATCTTAAAAAATATACCAACTACAGCATTCAAGTGTTGGCCTACACTATTATGGGAGAAGGAGTAAGAAGTGAGCCTATCGACATAAGGACGAGAGAAGATGGTAAGATATCTTTGCAGAAAATATTAAATTTTTCCTTATATTTCCTTAAATATTTCAGGATACTTTCAGGATACATAACATAATACTTGTGTGTATATGTATGTATGTACTTGTGTGTATATGTATGTATGTCTATATAGTATACATGTTTTAATATATACGCATATATATATGAGTGTGTGTGTGTGTGTGTTATAATTTTCCTTGAATCTTTCTTTTAACTCGAAAAAGACCTTCCTTCACAATCTTTCGGTCGTAAGTCTGGACTTTTTGGAGGCGTTGTGCGTCCACCATATTTAAATGCTCAATTGATAATACATTGCTGAACATCTATACATTATCGCAATTCAGTAAATTCATTCTATTGATGATATGTGTGTCGGTTTACATATGTATCTATCTATCTATCTATCTATCTATCTATGTGCATGCGTGTGTGGCATTTTATGACAATAGGTATATTTAAACAGTTCATCGTAACATGCCCTGCCTTACCGTTTCAGTACCGTCACAGCCACCTAATGTGAAAGTTATCACTGAAAATCGAAATACAGTTTTGCTTCTGTGGGAACCTCCGGTCCACCAGAATGGCATTCTCATCAAATACATAATCCGTTATTCAAACAGTTCAAGAGGCCCTCCGGTTAGTAAATACTTATTCTACTATATCAGAATCATTTAATAGTATTTGTTTGTTGAGTCAGCTGGTTTAAGAGTATCTAGTTTTATATATCTATATATATATATATATGAGAGAGAGAGAGAAAGAGAGAGATAGATAGAGAAAGAGAGAGAGATATAGAGAAAGAGAGAGAGAGAGAGAGAGAGAGAGAGAGAGAGAGAGAGAGAGGTGGATGAGAAGATGGACAAACAATTATAAACGACAATATTTCATTTATATGAAATGTCACATATACGCAATGCTATTACAAAAATAAAATAATTCTTTACAGCTGTTTCAAAGAATGGGTCATTGGTTGAAGGCTATATTGTATATCATGCAAACATTCATGTGTGCATATTGAAGTAAAACTATATACAGAAATTAAGCAGAAATATATTCAAATATGTTAATATCTTCAAGCTGGAAACAATGAGTCACTAGATTGAATTAGCGTCTTCTCCCCCACCCCAGTCTGCATGTGTGCGCACGCGCGTCTTAGATGTGAATTGTTAGTTCTCCGTTTGCATGCTTGAGAAATGAACACGACAGAGACAAGCAAAGGTTATCGATTGGAGCACAACAGTTCCCCTTCTACAGTTATTTTTGATGGTATGTATCTCAGCACATTACCTGGAACTAACAAAGCTGCTGACAACTGCTGCTATCTTCAGTAGGCTGGATAATAACTGGTGTGTTTGTGCACTTCAGTATTCCTACAATCTGAAATTAAAATATGTATTGAAAATCAAATTTTGCAAACAGTATTCCAAACAATTTACGGATAGTCATGTCTGGAAAGCTGGTAGAACACGGTTAACGTATGTTGTGGATATATGTAAAGTAAAATGAAGATTAGAGTTCCTGAAAACTAAACCTCTAAGAAAGAGTAATTAAGCAAAAGGTTTAGTTAAGATCAGGTGTATAAAGTGTAGAATGTTTGAAGATGATAGGAAAGAAAGATGGAATAGAATTAAGTGAACAATGTCCGTGATGGTGCTAATGGTATCAGAGAAATTTGAAGCTTGAAAAGTATTTGTCGTGGGGTGGTTTGTAAACAGATATACGGCGACACCTATATTCTAGTTGCACTCCAGGGAATGTATGTTTGTGTAAATATATGTGACTGTAGAGAAAGGCTCTGTAAAAACTATGTAATGCTAAAGGTTAACGTACATTCTCTATCTAATGAATAAAACGCTTTCTTTGTAACGCAATTTCGATTATGTAAGGATGATGTGATAGGAAATAGATTCCATTGTAGTAATGGAATACTTATGAACCAGAGTTCAGTGAAATGCTAACTTCTTCGAGAAAGACTGATTAAAATCACCATAGAATCCAAAGAACCAAAATCCTCATAGTATTCAAAGGATTAAAATATATTAAATGTTTAATGTTCTTTTGAATCAGAAAATCTCGTCAATACACAGGGTTCTATTCTGAGTCGAATCGTTGGTGTAACCATGCTGATCTGATGAGCTAGCTTTCTTAATTTGCGTTGATTTGTGAATATACTAATGTATTTTGTAACGCCGGTTATACATATTAATACAAACACATAAGCATGATTTCTTCCACACTGAAGAAGGTTGCCAAAGAACCATAATCTTAAGGATCTTACGTGATTAAATAAATATATTTTTACCTTTCAGACCTCCTGACTTACATTGATTTTATTCTTATTTACTTATTTTTATTTATTCAGAATAAAAAGAGTCCAAAACTGGAAATTAAAGCTCGAAGGACAAGTTATATGATAAGTCGTTTGTTAGAAGGACAGGAGTACATGTTTACAGTGAGCGCATGTACATATGTTGGTGAAAGCCTTCCGAGCGATGTGGTTCGAGCAACCCCAACTGACAAAGGTATTTCAGACAAAGACTTTTCATTTCCATTTTACTTTATTCTGTATGTTTATAATTTGCATTAAATATATAGGCACAAATGCTGATATATTCAATGTAAATACATCAGGTAAGTAGAGCTTTGGAAAAATATCTCTTGGTCTATATTTCATTATATTCCCCAACTAATAATACACTACTAATATACTGAAAAAGGTACAACAAATTGGGCTCCTTCTTTTCAGTTATATTCTTGTCGGCAATGTAACTAAATAAATTTCCTGCTTTGCAAGAAGATAGATGCTACTTGTCATGCATTCATTAAGAATAAGTTCTATATGGAGCGAGTTTATGATCTCGTCTTATTCTCTTATTGTAACAATGTCATTATACAAAGATTAATAGTGCCTTCATCACAACTTATTTTTATTTCCTAAATTGTCACAAGCTATATGGATATGTTTAGAACAACAGTTTATTTATGATCCTTAGTATTGAGCAAAGGAAAAATAGACTACACCCGAACTGTTTCGTCTGAGAATTTTTTTTCCAATCCTCTCGAAATGATAGAATACTTTTAAGGCTTATATAATAGTGGTGTTCATTCTAGTGACTTTAACGCTTACAACCTACGGCAATTGATTTGTGACTTCTCATATGTCATGTATATTTACTCATATTTCTTTAGTGCCAGTTATATATTGAATAAATCTAGTGTCTTTGAACATCTAGTAATTTTCTTTTAGGAAATGGTAGATATGATGCTGAGATAAATTCGTGGTAAAAAGTGTTCGTGACCCATATTTTAACATCTAGTTTAATGCCATTTCTTCTACAGTAGCTATGCCTTAATTTACAGTCCTATATATTTCAATATTTCATGTTTATCTTAATGATATTTGCTTTCTTTCTTCTAAACGTGATAATAAAAAGTCTGTTACAAACAATCCAAAATAAGAGTGCAGCTTTGTAATGCGTGCATTTGCACATACATATTTGGATAAGTGATTCTCTGTTATATAAAGTGAATTGGTACGTAAAGTGGGTTTTTGCATTCGCATGCAGATTATACATTTCTGCACATTGAGACTATAGAAATGCATTTACGAGTACTTAGAAATATACAGTTCTATATTTAAGAGATGAGGAATTATTAACATTATTTACATTATTTACATTTGACGTCAAATGTAAATAATGTAAATAATGTTAACTTAGAAATATGTTTCAAGGGAATTAACACCTTTTATGTTATATTTTGCATATAAGAGTTCTCTCCCTTGGAATAGTTAATTTAAATTCAATTTTCCCCTCTTAATATTGATTTACGAAAAGGCAGCAAATTGGCAGAATCGTTCGCGCGCAAAGCAAAACGTTTAGCGGCATTTCGTTAGTCTTTAGGTTCCGAGTTCAAATTCCTTTGCAGTCGCCTTTGCCTTTTATCTTTTCGGGTTGATAAAATAAGTACCAGTTATACACTGGGGCGGTGTAATCAACTTCTTCCCTCCCTTGAAATTGCTGGCCTTGTATTGATTTTCAAGGACGAAATATTAGATTTTGCACAAATTAACGACAAGCAATGAAAAAATAATCATACGTCCTAGAAATAGCAGTCAAACATTCGTCAAACCACTCTATCATATAAATACTCTACCGTCAAACAAAAAAAATGAAGGACACATTCAATATTATACATAACCGATGAATATGTTTCTTGCCATATCCAATAATTGTACAAATATTTCTGCCATGTATGTGGGTTGAAAAAAGATTTCTTTCACCAGCCAGACTTTTTATTGATGCATTATAATTTTATTGATACATTAACAAATAAAGATTCTACAACCCAATACATAGATGGATTACCTGACACAGATGTATACAACTATTGAAGAATGTCTTTTGACAATTGAAAAGCAATTTTGTACCTTAACTAGTTATATGCATTTAGATTTGATTATTCTATTTTATTTCATGTTTTAAGACTTTGGTGGATGTTTGTCTTGTCTTAATTTTGTCGTATAGCCGAGAGAGAGTTTCGATATATGCAAACACTTGTGTCATGTAGTATATGATTATGTTTTCATTACTGTCATTGCTTGTCCATTTTACCTAGTTTCCCGTTCTCCTTATAACTCGTCCCCTATACCGTTCGCTCGACAGTACCCGTCTAATTTTGTATGTTTCTTATTTTCTCCTTCGCAATCCCTCATTTTCACTTTTCATTCCGAAAACTCCAATCCTGCACTAATGCTTTGTTTTTTTATGTGTTGTTTGTAGTTCCGGCTCGAATTACGAATTTCTCAAGGGAGAAAACTCTCTATTGGAAAACTAATTCTATTCTGAAATGTAACGCTCGTGGAAATCCTCTCCCACTGATTTCATGGATAATGAAGTAAGATATATATATTTTGTAAACTTGTTCGATCTTGGATTTTTCTAATTTCAATTTAAGTTCTTTTAATGTCCACAACTTCGAGAAGATTGGAGTCATATGTATTCAAAACTGTTAATACAGCTAACAGAATATTAAAAATAAATCTTTCAATTGTTCCAGTCTCAGGACCTCGGCCATGCTGGAACACCGCCTTGACAGATGTAGTCGAACAAATCGGTCTCTTTTGCCGAACCGTAAACAAGTACTAGTTGCCTAAGTCATCGACAAAGATAAATACA
>NC_068985.1:28801461-28804323 GCF_001194135.2 Octopus bimaculoides
CACACACACACACACACACACACACATACACATACATACATACATACATACATACATACATACATACATACATACATACATACATACATACTTATGTGTGTGATAGGGTTCCACACAGTTTCCGCGTATCAAATTCACTCACACGGCATGAACTAATGGGTCGACGGGGCTGGTTGTACTAGAAAACATTTGCCCATGGTACCCCTCAGTGAGGACTGACCCCAAATTACGTGGCTGTAAAGTGAGCGTCTTAACCATCTGCACTTGTTTCTTTTCATATTATTCATTTCGAAACGATAGAATATTCTGAAGACCTACAAAACAGTGGAGTTGATTCTAGTGACTTTACAGCTTACTGCAACTGACTTGTGACAGCTCATAAGTCATGTATATTTACTCATATTTCTTCAGTGCCACTTATATATTGAATAAATTTTCTGTTTTTAGTGAAATGAATGATGATTTTGCAAGTGATTGAAGTGAAATATTTCTAATTATCTTACTTTTCTTTTAATTTGTGTCAAGTACTATAGATCAAAACATAATTTCTTTGTACTTCGATCTGGCAATCCAAACTGGATTTTGACTAGGCACCTTGTCTGCATACAGCACTGATTTCTTCCTTTAAGATTTGTGCATCAATATTTGAACATCCCACACTCATACACAGAACAGTTGACAACCATTTTGGTTTGCTTACGTCCTCATACCTTAGCAGTTTAGCAAAAGAAACCGATAGCAAAACTACTACTAAACATTCCAAGGCATTCTGTTAGTATAGCCACAGTGCAAAGTAAAATATAAAAGAATGACTCTTAGTTTTTATCTCTCGAATTTTACTAATAAATTCGTATCTTTACAATCATGCATTTGTTTATTTTTATCCTTCAGTGACAAACCAGTTCTACTCAGTAATACGGTGCAAAAGCTTCCGTCGGGCTCTTTAAATTTGAAGAGTGTTCAATTCACAGATACAGCTAATTATACATGTCGTGCCGAAAATATATATGGTATTGAGGAAATTGTAATTTCTGTTAAAGTTATAGGTAAGTAGAGAGAGAACCTTGTTTGTTTTAAATGGTTAGTGGTAATGTAATTATCCATTATTATTATTATTATTATTATTATTATTATTATTATTATCTTTATTATTATTATTATTATTATTATTATTATTATTATTATTATTATTATTATTAATAAGGCGAGTTGGCAGAATCGTTAGCACGCTGGATCAAATGCTTAGCGGCATTTCGTCTGTCCTTACGTTCTGAGTTCAAACTCCGCTGATGTTGTCTTAGCCTTTCATCCTTTGGGGGTCGATAAAATAGTACCAGTCAAATACTGAGGTCGATGTCATCGACTGTGCCCTCCCCCCCCCCAAATTTCAGGCCTTGTGCCCATAGTAAGATCATTTAGGGGTGAGATGGCAGAATAGTTACTGCATCAGACAAAACGCTTTGCGGCATTTCTTCCGAATTCATGGGATGCTGCACGGTGGATATAATTCGGCAAATAAACCTTATTGGATCAATAGCAAAGCTCAGCGGATGAACAAGTAATAAACTGTCAACGGCTAGGATCAACCATTTCAGTTAGCAAACTACTGTTGTCGTCTGTAATGGTGACGTGCGCAGACGAGATGTTTCTGCTGGCGAAAGACGACTGTAACTAAAACCTGAGCCAAACGTTCATGCCACATCGCACGATCAAGACGTCTGGCGTGTAGGAGCAGTATTGATCGGAGCAAGTCCCCTGATGAAGCTGGGTGATGGTTCAGCATAATGCAGATCATAAAGTTGATCTAACTATATCACTATCCCTAACGTCTGATTAATATACTAAGTGTTTCATTCGAAATATCTGTATATCTTCACCGTTCATTTGATTATTAGAATTTCTATATTTGAGTCTATTTTAGATCTAAACTTTAGTTTAAGATTATCTTTTTCAATATATGGTATATCATGAAATATCATTACTGCGCAGAGCAGCTTCTCGTGTAACTTTGATTGATAGTAATTCGTTGTTCATACAAAGATGACTGCAATTCGTTCATAGTTACCTTTTCAATATTGATATAGAAATAATCACATTATACTAAACTATTACATTCATTCCGATGAAGCTGCACTTAATGAAATATATTCAAATACCGTAACAAGTTACACATTCCGCTCAAGGGAATGTTTGTATTGAAATAAGAGCAGTATATCTGTCAATATTTACTCGTTAAGAGTAAATGTGTGGATTTACTCTAAACGTATATATATGTGTGTGTGTGTGTGTGTATGTGTGTGTGTGTGTGTGTGTGTATGTGTGTATACATATATATATATATATATATATATATATATATATATATATATATACGGAGAAAGTATATATTGAAAAGAATACCATGGTATGGCTTCTCTCCTATATATGATGTGTGCTAGTATGTATGTATGTATACCCCTCTACAAATTTCTATTTGCTATAAATTCCAATGTAATCGAAATATATACCATCTGAAAAGTATTCGTAGAAGATTTTATCAAAAGCAACCACCCATTTTTTTCTGAAAGTTATGATGAAATCAGATTTGCGTGAATTTTCAGAAACTCCTCTGCAAATCCCATCGGAAAAAATTTCCACATCAAAATCAGATATCGTTAGAATGTGTGCCATCTGGAGCATATTCATAAGAAATTTTTATTTAAGAATATCTTTTTTTTCCTGAAAGTTATGAGGAAACAAAGTATGGGGTGTCTCACTAGTGTAAGTAGGACCAGTCAAGCTAGATCATATATATATATATATATATATATATATATATATATGTGTGTGTGTGTGTGTGTGTGTGTGTGTGTGTGTGTGTGT
>NC_068985.1:28804636-28805798 GCF_001194135.2 Octopus bimaculoides
TATATATATATATATATATAATGATGATGATGATAAATGGAGACAAAGTGTCTGGGCGGTCATCGTAGGAGCACTCAGGTATAATCCAGCTTACGGCTAACCATATCGGGATGTAGCTAGGATTACTCAAAGTAAGTAATCCTACTGTAATTCATCTGATGCGTAAATCGTGAATTTGCTTCGCTGGATTAGAAATATTTTACCGAGTGTATATCCAAGACAATTATAATGAATACGGAGATTAATACATTTGAATATTCTTTTTATATTTGTATATACACAGCATATATAATTATAGGGATTCATTTAAATCAAACATGCTGTATAACTGATTATAGAAATTTTTTTTAAATACCTATCCAAAGGCTATGAAAATATCTACAAAACATTTCATTTAATTTTTTTTCTCCAATTTAATTGTTCTTATTTTACTCTTAGTTGAAAAAGTCAAAAAAGATGGAAACCGCTACTAAAATGTACTTCGTGAAAAAATCATTTTAGCATTTTCTACCTTGTCTTATTTCTCTTATACACACACACACACACTCTGCAGTCTCTCTTTCTCTCGCTCACACACACACACACACATACACATCTTCGAAACACTTAGTTTTAGAATAGTGGCAGCTGATGAAGGAAATGTTCTCTATGTAGCCTGTGTGTTTTCTGTGCTCTGTTTATGTTCTGCTTCTCATTTTGTCCACGTTCTCTTCTGACGTCCTGTACCCAGATATGCATCTATATATACATGTAGATGTAGATATGTACATACATGTACGTATATATGCATATACTCACATATTATTTGTATTATAGATATATATACATGTATAGGCAAAGTTTAGGTTGGTTAAAATATATTTGTGACATATTTCAAATACTAAAAGACATATTCACTGCAGTTACCATTAAGAAAATTTTCTCTTATGGTTAAAAAGGTGTAAAGGTACCTTATCTGTCCAGTGTCGCCATCTAGCAGGATTCCAAATATCGATGTTTCTAGCTCCTTACCCGTTATCCAGTCAATATTGTGGACTATATTTTAGTTAAAGCTATAGCTTTAATAAGGTGTCCAGATGTGACTCTCTTAGGTATTTCCCATTCATTATGTGTATAATTAATAGGCCTATATATATATATATATATATATATATATATATAT
>NC_068985.1:28806190-28808250 GCF_001194135.2 Octopus bimaculoides
AAAAATAAAAAGATAAAGAGAGCAATGGTAAGGTTGGAGAAGTATTTTATGGATAGAGTCTTACAGCTATTTCTGGGAAGATCCAGTACTTCCCTTCATCGGAGACAGAAAAAATAAAGTAATCTATTATTATATCCATAGGCGGATATTTTTAGTATGAAGTGGTAAAGAGTGTGATGTGCTGAAAAAAGAGAAATTTCGGATCCCCACAAGGATTACTTTACACGGATTTCTACACGGATATTTACTACTGGAATGAAACTACACTTCAAGTACTGTTTTCTCTTTTTTCAGCACATCACACTCTTTACCACTTCATACTAAAAATATCCGCCTATGGATATAATAATAGATTACTTTATTTTTTCTGTCTCCGATGAAGGGAAGTACTGGATCTTCCCAGAAACAGCTGTAAGACTCTATCCATAAAATACTTCTCCAACCTTACCATTGCTCTCTTTATCTTTTTATTTTTATATATTTACATATATATATATATACGCCTATTATTTCTTTAATTTGTTTTGGTTTTATTCTTGTGGTTTTATTCGGTATACATAAGAATTAATTGCGTTTATATTTTTCTTTATTTAAAAACAGTGAAACAGAAAAATCCAGGTATGTGGACTGTTTTTGCATAATTTATTCTACTTTTCTCGAAATACTGAATCTTAAGATTGGTTAAAGATGCCTAAGTATAATATTCAAACATTGTACTTTGCCATCATAGTCCCATACTAGGCAATAAGACTAATACTCGTTTTAACACGTCCACCTATACTCATAATGAAACACAAACACAGAAGCGAGCACTCAAGCACTTCACACCCGCACACACACACACGCGCGCGCGCGCGCGCACACACATATTTTTTCTTCTACTTGTTTCAGTCATTTGATTGCGGCCATGCTGGAGCATCGCTTTTAGTCGAACAAATCGATCTCAGGATCTATTCTTTGTAAGCCTAGTACTTATTCAATCGGTCTCTTTTGCCGAACCGCTAGAATTCGGGCGCATAAACAAACCAACATCGGTTGTCAAGTGATATTGCGGGGACAAATACAGACACACAAACATACAATATATATACACGACGGGCTTCTTTCAGTTTCCGTCTGCAAAATCCACTCGCAAGACTTTGGTTAGCCCGAGGCTATAGTAGAAAACCCTTGTCCAAGGTACCACAGTGGGACTGAACCCAGAACTATGTGGTTGGAAAGCAAGCTTTTTACCTATATATGGACCGCTGAAATCTGCAAGTTTTTTTGTTTTGTTTTTTGCATTTTCTGTCTGTTTATTTTCTCTTATTCCTTTCTGCTCAAGAGCGTAAGCTCGAAACGTAAAAGACTTTTTTTTAATTTTCCCGAGCGTCAAACTAATACACTTGCTTGTTGTTCATACACATGTCTTCGTTTTTTGTTTTCCTATAAATTTCAACTATATGTATATATATATATATATATATTGATATATTTCAGGATGGTCAATTTTTTTTTCCACATACACAAACGCACTACATATTCGCTTTCCTCTCGTTTATTACTGTTCTTATTTTATTTTCCGTCCATTGTCTGGAAATATTTCATCACACATATGTGACCTCTTCAGCGACCCTTGGCATCCAGGTGTATCCTCCTGTCTCGCTTATTCCATTCTGTCGTATGATGTGTATTCTCGCGCGCACACTCACACAGATACAGACGCATACGCAGAGATAAGGATACACGTCATAGAAGGTCAGAATGGATCAAGCGGAACAAGAGGATACACGTGGATGGAAAAGGTCACGGAAGAGTTAATAGATATGTGACGAAAGATTTGCAGATAATGGACACAAGATAAAATAAGAAAAATAGCAAACGAGTGAAGAACGAATATATGGTACCTGTGTTGAAGTGGCAAAACAAAAAATTAACCATCCCAAAATATAACGATATCTGTTTCAACACACGTTTTCACATCAGAGATCTTGCAATACAAATTCATAAACGTATACATATATGTATGCGTGTGTGTGTGTGTGTGTGTGTGTGTGTGTGTGTGTGTGTGTGTGTGTGTG
>NC_068985.1:28808977-28810306 GCF_001194135.2 Octopus bimaculoides
GATATCTGTTTCAACACACGTTTTCACATCAGAGATCTTGCAATACAAATTCATAAACGTATACATATATGTATGCGTGTGTGTGTGTGTGTGTGTGTGTGTGTGCTCGCTCCAAAATAATGAAGTGACAGAAATGAAGAAGGATCACATTTAAGATGTTATAATATTTCATTATCATTTATATTCAAGACGTGTCTGAACTATATATTGTGGAGACGATGTAATGGAAGAATACGCGTAATATCATCACCTTCATTCTTGGACTTAGTATGTATATGTGTGTAAATAAAATGCGGCAGCAATTGAATGATATCAACTGCTATTTCCTGAAATACGCTCACGTTCACTTTTCACCATAAATTTTTGCAAGTCTGTTTTAATCTTTGACTTTTAAACCCTATGTTGTCTTTCATCTAGTTGTACCTCTAGAACCAATATTAGTGTTGGCTTCATCAACATCATCTACCATCCAGGTTAATTGGAAATCTAGACACAATGGAGGAAGTAAAATTAAAGGTAAATTAATTTAACCTCTATTGTTTTTACAGGTTCTAGTTCTTTCTGAGAAGCTAGTTCGAACGCTATCCAATAGTCACTTTTATGATTCTCATTACTAAATTAATCTTTCAGGATTCTATGTCAAATTCAAAAAAGAACACGGAGAATGGCAGTCTTTGAAAGCTGATTCCATAAGCCGTACATACATATTCAAAGGATTGCAATGTGGAACAGGATACCGATTTATTGTCAACTCTTTTAATATAATTGGCGTTAGTGGTGACAGCACACAGATCAATGCCAAAACCAACGGTTCTTGTAAGTTGCCCTATTTTTAGTTTCTGACTCAAAGATTTGAATAACTGTAAGAGGTGCATTAATGTAAGCCAGTCGTCTACCATAGAACAAGTTCTTTAGCTTAATTCTATGGTGAGTCCTAAACTTTGTCTTCATGTAGATGTATATCTGTAAAGTTATTAGCCAAGTAACGGTAATATTTCGAAGGATTTGAACTCAAAGATGCAAGTTAAAACATTTATTAATTAAACTACAATGATTCGTGATATTTGGTGAGATATCTAATTATATATTTGGTCATTTGAGAATTAAGTTTATAGACTATAGATCAGGCTTGCACCTCCTATATCCTGTGAACTTTCAATCGCACTCATATAATCTATTGATTTATGGTTTATTTCTCTATAGATGTTACTTAAATGTAAATTATGGAGAAAAATCTTATTTAGTAACTGATCATTTTGTGTTCTATTTTTCTTTCTCCGCCCTCTCTCTCTCTCTCTCTCTCTCTCTCTCTCTCTCTCTCTCTCTCTC
>NC_068985.1:28810522-28814994 GCF_001194135.2 Octopus bimaculoides
TAATATTGAAATCTGTAAACTCAACATTTGTGCAACTGGATCTCTCAGCCTGGAGTTCGGGTGGATGTCCTATCAAATTCTACACAGTGAAATATCGAATGAATGGACATACTGAATGGGTGGAAGTTTCAAATAACGTTGATGGAAATATGGTAAGATATTATTTTTCATCAAGATCATACAGAAGGTACAATATTATTAACTGCTTTTAGCATCGTTAGCACGCAGGCCAAAATGCTTAGCAGTATTTGTCTGCGTTCAAATTCCGCCGTGGTCGACTTCGCCTTTCATCCTTTCGTGGTCGATGAAATAAGTACCAGTTACACACTGTGATCGATATAATTGACTAACTTCTCCCCACAAATTTCAAGCTATGTGCCTTTAGTAAAATCGATTATTAATTGCTTGTACAATAGATAAATCTCAGTACATTCTGAGCGCAAAGGCATTCATATTGCAATCCTCCTATCTTTTCTAAAACATAATGGATCCGAGACTATTTTTAGCCCAATATGTATGATCAAAAGCGTAAGCCACCACCTGACGCTTTGATGCCTTTAGCCGAGTCCATTCTGTTCGAAGCATTCGAACCAGGAATCTAGTCTGAGGAAAGTCACGATCATGATTTCTTCATCTGTTTTCCTTCACCAATTTTGGTAGCACTGCCAAACGCAAAAAAAAAAAAAAAAAAAAAAATTAACACCGCTTTTACCATTGCACATCTTCATTTGGCTGACCGGAAAAATTAATATTAAATTAGACTACTTTAGAGATACATTGTATTTAGTTATATACATATAACTGGTGAGAACATAGAATATTTGATTTCTATAAGGTTTTCGACTTTATTATCGCATCAAGTAATACATTTCTTGTTCCAACATAACAAATATAATTTTGTCATTCGGAGATTGCCCCTTCCATAACTTTAATATTTCTAATTTTCAGACGTCTTTTACGGTTCGAGACCTACGCTCAGCCACATGGTATTGGATGAAATTGACTGCACACAACGAAGCAGGTTCCACAGAAAGTTTATTTAACTTTGGAACACTTACTTACAGCGGAAGTAAGAACTTACGAATTTTACGTTTCAATTATATTTTCTTTTAAACCATTTTTGGAAACATATTTTCAATGACATTACTCATATTTAGACACTTGAAGATCATGTTAATCCGTACAATAACATCGATTTATTGATGTATCTGAAGTTATATAAGAGACACTCACAGAGATATGTATAAACACACTGTGTAGATATTGAGTTCAATAATAGTAGTGTTGATGGTAATTATGCGCATGAGGGTGTACAAATTTACATCTGAATTTATATGCAAGATTGTATCCGTATCTATGTATGCTGGTGCATGCGCCTAAACTATTTACATGATTATATGTATGAATTGTAATAGTGAAAATAGTTTTGCATTGAAAGTAACCATGGATTCACATTACCTTTTTACTTAGGTACAATCCGCCCATTATTTGTGGTACATCGTAAAGAAGGTAAATTCTATGAGAAGATATATGTCATGTTACCCCTGTGCACAGGAATTGTCCTCATTCTAGTTGCTGCCGTGGCTGTCCTTCTGTGGTGCCGGAGACGCAGTGAAAGACTTCGGTTTAAAGGTACATATATTTAGTTTGTCGATTACTTTTCTTTATCGCTGAACAATGCTCTCATTTTTCTTCTCCTTCCTCACTTCTATCTCTTCTCTCGCTCTCCCTCTTTCACTTTCATCTTCATTCATATTTTGAGCTTCTTCATGATTTTCTCTTGGATTTCATACCTCCTACCCACATCTACCACATCTTTCCTTGCAATTTCTGTTTTTCTCTGCTCGCCCTTAAAGGGCAAGAGATCGAAATACTGAACTTCTCGCTTCTCACTGCAACTTGATTTCTTTAAAAACAAACAATGAGATAGTAGTTACAATATTAAGATCGACTCTAGTCTAAGCAACTTAATACTTAAGTGTTGTAACAGAAGCGGTGAAATACCAGGTAAAATGCCTCGCACTGCCAATCTAGGTTCTGGGTTCAAATCGTTTTGAATCACAATTTACCTCTCATGCATAATAATTCGATATAAGTAAATACTAAGCAAATACTAGGATTAAATAAATGGATTTAACCATAGCCTAAAATATGCGGCATTATGCAAAGTCTTGAATTATTTATAGTGTATTACGTTTTTATGTGTATACACAGGTAATATATATATATATATATTATCTGTTGAAAATAATGAAGGAGAAGTACTCAATGCAATAGTATAATATCTTACATGGACTAATTCTGAGTTATAGACGACTGAATCAGCCAAAACCATCTACATTTTAGCGGGAACATGCTATCTGTAAGGTAGTGTTTTCGGTGTTTTAGGGGGAGGTTCGCCTTAGATATACAGAGATTATTTAGTATGTTATTTTGCATGAAAGTAAAGGGACAAAAGGTGAAATGCATCAAGGCATAGAAGTAAACAACAATGGAAGAATTAGGTTGTTTCACATAAAACGTCGCATTTTTAATTACTTGTTATTTTAGTCATTTAAAATCTCAATTATGTATACCGTGCATTTAATCTTGAATCTTTTTCTTCCCAACAATATTGGTATACAAAATTCATACCCACAGACCTTATGAAAAGGATAACAACCAAACTATGTTGAGTGATTTTCTCATATGAGTACAAACTGAGTTACTCTGCCGCAGAAGCTCCGCGGAATATCATGCGGGTTTTTGGTAATGGCTTTGTTGACATCAGAACTGTTCAGAAATGGTTCTAAAGCTCTCGTTCAGGAGATGATAGCCTTGAAAATAAACCAAGGAGTAGGCCAAAATCAGCATCAAAATCCGAGAACAAAGGTTCGAAAACTTTCATCAGAACTCCAAAATCTAACACAACTGTTTTTGGACACCTGTAAAAAATTGGAAGTCAAGAAAACCGATAGGTTTGTTCCACATCAACTGAACACGATTGAAAAAGGAGCACCAGTGTGCTCCTTATTGCTTTCTGGACTGGAAAAAGACCATTTTTGCATCAAATCATTACTTGCAATGAGAAATGGATACTCAATGACAACAGTAGAACAGGGAAATGATTAGATGCAGGGGAGTCACTACTCAAACCCACCATTGCACCCTAAAATGTTAGCGGTCACTGTATGGTGGTCTACAAAGGGAGTTGTTCATTATTCATTTTTGCAATAAGGAAAGACAGTAACAGCAACATCGTATTGCCAGGTAATTGATTGTATGCATGAGAATTTGAAAAAGAAGCAACCCAGACTAGTGAATAGAGATGGCCCAATTTTGCTCCACGACAATGCACATCCTCACACTCCTCAAGCCTAAATTATGAGATTTTGCAACATCCACCCTATTCCCTTGATATCTCTCCCACTGATCATCACTTATTTAAACATTTTGAACTTTTCATAAGCAATAAAACATTCTTAAATAGAGAAGAGATAATTGAAGCATTCGGACAGTTTATTACAACAAAAGATGAATTTTTTTTTAAAGTTGGAATACATGAGATAGAGAAACTTTGGGTAAACGTCATAAATGAACATGGATCATACTTTGATTAAATAAATCAGTTCTCTAACACTTCTGAAACATATTATTGTTACCTTACAAATACAAAATTTTCTGTGAGACAACCGAATATAAAGAATCGTAAAGGATTCCTGGTTGTCCAGAACTTTGTTGACCAGAAACATTCTTTCTGCTGTAGTACTTGGTCACCATTTCAGTTATTTTCACCATCACCCGACTTCTTTCTCTTTTCTCATTCTCTTTATCCCTCTTTTCTCTCTTTCTCTTTCTCTCTCTCTCTCTCTCTCTCTCTCTCTCTCTCTCTCTCTCTCTCTCTCTCTCTCTCTCTCTCTCTCTCTCTCTCTCTCTCTCTCTCTCACCTTACCCTATAATTCTCTTTCTAACACAATTTATTTCTCTATCAGTCTATTTTAAACTCTCTATTTCACACTCTATCTGACTCTTTTCGAATCTCTCTTTCTGACTACTTTTCTTAAAAGATCAACCTGCATACTTCTCTTGAGTGTGTTTTCCAATTTCAATTTATTAAATTACTTTGTATTTATCAATGTATGTTTTTAAATGTGCATATACACATATATATCTAATATATATACATATATATATATACAGACATATAGATACATATACATACATATATATATATATATATACATACATACATACATACATACATATATATATATACATACATATATATACATGCATATATATACATACATATATATACATGCATATATATACATACATATATATACATATATATACATATATATATATATATATATATGTATATATATATACTTATATGATGGTATGTATTTTATTTATTTATATATAGATATATGTATGTATTTATATATGTGTATGTGTATATATATATATATATATATATATATATATAT
>NC_068985.1:28815004-28815299 GCF_001194135.2 Octopus bimaculoides
TATATATATATATATATATGAATATATGTATGGTTTATATATGTGCATGTATTTATATGTATTTATATATATATGTATTTATATATGTATGAATGTATGTATGTATTTATATATGCATGTATATATTTATATATATATGTATGCATATATGCATACATATATATTCACACTCTATCTGACTCTTTTCGAATCTCTCTTTCTGACTACTTTTCTTAAAAGATCAACCTGCATACTTCTCTTGAGTGTGTTTTCCAATTTCAATTTATTAAATTACTTTGTATTTATCAATGTATGT
>NC_068985.1:28815309-28816017 GCF_001194135.2 Octopus bimaculoides
TGAAAGCTGAAATCTTATATTTTTATTTCTTTTTTTCCCTATTTTAGATATACTGTTATATCGATATTATGTCCACCCGATTAACAAAAGAGCAAAAGATTGGGGTTTTGAAAGGGTTCTGCACAAAGTTATCTGGCAGCTGGAATTTGTTCCTTAAGTTCAGCAATGTTGCGGGTCTTTGTTGAGTAGACTTTCTCTTTGAGAATGCTCCACAGGAAAAAATCGGCTGAGGTCAAATCCGGCGAACGAGATGGCCCCTCGAGCGGTCCTCGCCTGCCAATCCATCGACAGGGAAGGTTGGCATCCAACCAGTCTCGCACAAGCGTAGCATGTGCCGGTGCCCCGTCCTGCTGAAAGTACAGACCCTCTGCCCCATACTGCTGAAAGCTCAGACCCTCTGCTCCATCCTGCTGTTGTAATAACGGCAAAAGCAGCTTCTGTAGCATAGCCTGATAACTTTGTGCAGAACCATTTCAAAACCGCAATCTTTTGCTCTTTTGTTAATCGGGTGGACATAATCGTTATAACAGTATATCTGAAATAAGGGGAAAAAAGGAAATAAAAATATAAGATTTCAGCTTTCAAATGACATAGGAAATAGTAAAATTGAATAAGTATCAACAAAGTTACAAGTAAAAGAAGGAATATAGTTACTTATGGCGGACCCTGTATATATATGTATATATGTATGTCTATATATATATATAT
>NC_068985.1:28818446-28821867 GCF_001194135.2 Octopus bimaculoides
TATATATATATATATATTGGTAGTTTCTTTTTGAATTAACCTAAAATGTTATCTTATGCATTTCTTTATCTATTTGTACCTCTCACTCTCTCCCTGTTTGTGTGTGTGTGTGTGTGTGTGTGTGTGTCCTTATCTGGATGTATCATCTTAGGTGTTTTCGTTATTATATCTAATTAATAGTTTGTATGTATGTGAGGATTTGTATACGTGCAAATATATTCGTGTGACTTCACAGGCGTGTATGAATATCTACGAGGCCTGATCAAAAAGTATCCAGACTGTTGCCATGGTAATGAAGCTAAAGTACGCAGAGTGTAGTGGTTGGTAGAGAATTATAATTCCTTTAAGTATTGAGTCAGCTTTCCAGCAACTGATTTTGCTGTTATTGTAAGCTTACCTTGAAATAATAATTTAATTTAACTTAGAACTATATGTGTGTCTGTATGTGTGTGTCTGTATGTGTGTGTCTGTATGCGTGTGTCTGTGTCTGTGTGTCTGTATGTGTGTTTTAGTTGATTTGCATTGTACGAATTGACAATGTCATATGAGTTGTGTGTGACTGTGCTTATATATTTATGTGTGTGTATGTATGTGTGTATGTGTGTGTGTGAGTGTATGAGAGAGAGAGAGAGTTTGCATTTAAGTGCAATGTTGTGAATAGTTGAACTGTCGCCTTTTTCTATCCATGTGACTTTTGACAGAGTTTCACTTTCCAGAAACGGCTTCAAACCTACGTCGGGACATCACAGCGGAGACATCATTAATGAACGACTTGGACAAGCGATTGAACCTTGACATGGACTGTGGAGGAGGTATGCCGGACTCGTTCTGCAAACGCAATCTAAGTTTACTGACTTCTGCAACGCTGCCGGAATTGATGGCTAACAATGGCAGAGCGAATGGGTCGGCAGGCAGCGAGCATACCTCATGGTTGTTTCATACAGCCTATCCATCATGGGATGGAGGCAAGAATTCCGGTGACATCTCTTATGCCCCGAATCGAGCAGGTATCGCAGTACATCCCTGGTCCTCGCCGTACGCTGCGACTCTCTCTACTCGTTATGCCAGTAACACCGCCCCTAAAACAGTCACATCCTACAAAACAAAGCCGTATTCCAGTAATGTTTACGACACCACCGCGCCCTACGCATCGGTTTCAGTCGACGCATGTGAGAAGCTTAATCTGCCTTCTTATTTGTCAGGTTTCTCTGCTTCGGGTTTCACCATGAGTTGCTAATCAGCAGCTCTAGGTGAACTTTCCCGGCCTTCTTCTGCTATTGCTGCTGCTATCAGTGCCGTACGGCTATGATCCGCAATCGATTTTTCACAAGATCGAGAGCGTACTGTGTAACTGTTAACCTATGTCTAAATTATGTTTGCAACTTCTTGTAAATTCTTCTGTACGTTGATATATATATGAGTTTTTATTCATTTTCTTGCTTTGCTTTCGCTTCGTCTTGCCAAACAGCACTGCCAAACTTTATTGTTGTTGTCATCTAGAATGGAATGTTAGAGATAGTTATGTATTATTGTCAGGTAAATCTATTTAACCCTAAAAAATATTTCTGTACTGATTTGAAGCTATATGTACACAAAGATATGTCAGATATTGTGGTAATAATGCATTGTGGAATATTATTCTGAATGCGAATTATATTAAATATAAAAATGTCAAAGAAAAAGGCAAATGCATTATATCATTATATGATCATGTATTTTATTTTATTTATTTATTTTGTTAACCAAGAATATATATTCAAAATTTTGAAAGTAAATCTGGAAATTCGTTGACATGCATGCAGAAAGATTTTTAAAATATCAAAAGTGCTAAATATAGTCTCATATCTTCTGGGTTTGTTTTCTTTTCTGGCCATATAATATGTACATTCGATGCTTTCATCACCCATATTCAGCATATAGTTAAAGAAGTCTTTATCAACGATGTTTTACTGAAAAAATTCAATTATGAACAATAGCTTATGATAGACTGAGCTAAAAAAGAAAAAAAAAGAAAACTTTAGATAGAAAATAAGTAGAAAGCTGTCTGCATGGTTCGAGCCATGCATCTCCTGTAACCCAAACAGACGCACTATGAATTGTCTCAAAGCATTCCTCGCGTGTGTCAAGGCTGCTTTTTATCTCTCCAAAGTCTGTAAGAAAAGTAGACCATCCCCTTCCACTTCCTCATTCGACTATAAAAGCTGGTCAAGATCTACCTCAGATGAATTCAGTATTTTTGTATCCTGGAGTTTGCTACGTAATTTCTGCATCCAGTTATAAAATGTTAATTTTCACCGGAATATGTACGAACGTTACAACTTTCCTCATAATGGATTACCATTCTATATAGCCAAAAGCAAAACTTATAGACTCAGAAAAAGCGGTAACTTGCTCTGATTAGGTTGAAAACCATTTCAAGTCATTCGCTAATGTCCATAGAAAAGGCATGAATGTCACAATTTTGCATTACCTTTCCCCTAAAAATATATTGTACCAGTATTTATGTGTTCACTTATTTTGTCTGTACTTTTGCAATCAGAATATTGACTATTCCGCATGACATGAATTAATATTTTTAATAGAATTGCACGCCATATTCTTGATGTTATAAATGGTCAATTATTGTGATGATAAATTCATAAGAAAACTAATTTTACTCATTTCATTATTGTAAATAAACTTAGATATCTTCTCCGCCACTTTCACACATACACAAATATGTGTCGGCAAAAATATGAGCCTAGGTATCTTAATTATAAGTGTCTGAAATATTTCACTTCCTATAATGACATACTTGTACAGTAGTATCATTGTCATTGCACTAAACCAATTTATAAATAGATAGATAGATAGATAGATAGATAGATAGATAGATAGATAGATAGATAGATAGATAGATAGATAGATAGGTGTGTGTGTGTGTGTGTGTGTGCGTGTGCGTGTGTGAGGTTTGGGAAGCCATGACTAATTTCAAATAAATTGTCAAATGGTCTTCGTATTAACGTTTATTCAGATACAGGTTATTAGTCTTGTTATTAGCGTCGTAAGCATGGTCACCAGCACCGCACATACAAACCTAAATTTCTAGTAAGCTAAATGTGCTAAACAGTTTCACTTTATTTAAGCCCTATCACAAATACGACATCAACGTTCTTCAACTAAGTGAAATATAAAGATCACAATCTCAAAATGTTTCCTTCTCTTTTTTTTTTTAACTACTGTCAATATAAAGAATAATCTTTCTGTAAACATTAGTCTCTAAAATTGTAACAAGGGCGGCAACATTCTTTAAATTTGAATTGAGAATTTTGACATATAAATCGGAATTATTTAAAGGTTGGGTATTCAGTCGGTAGAATTATTCAGCACATTTGCACTCATACATGTATGCGTGCGTGTATGGGAATATATATATATATAT
>NC_068985.1:28822293-28826617 GCF_001194135.2 Octopus bimaculoides
GAGAGAGAGAGAGAGAGAGAGAGAGAGCATAGATACAAAAATATTTCGTCAATTGGTGTAATGTAATAGATATGTACTATGAGTGATAAATCTGGTCTACCACTAAAACTCTGGCTTGAATTGCAACTAAAGCATGCGGTGCTGAAATCGCCTATCAAAGGTGGCTAGCAGTATTTCATCATCGTGCAGGTAGATATGCATTAAAACAGCTAAGAAATAATCAAAACATCTGGCATCATTCTAGAACATCTTGTGTATATATATATATTGTTTATTGACAACAATAAATAAACAGTGAATTGATCATTGCATACTTAAATATATTTTCTCATTATAATATACAGGTTTATATATATAGTACAAAATGTAAATATTAAACGAATTATATAATAGTAATATGATTTGATAATTAAAATTTATAACGTGATGTACACCATATATTGAAGAATTATGAAAATTTATGTTTTGATTTTATAACGACATTAAATTTTAATGGATATTTAGTATATAATGATAAAAAATTGATGTTCAGTTTAATGTATATTTTTTCTATTCAGTATATAATTTCACGGTCAAGATATATATATATATATATATATATATATATATATATATATATGAATTGGTTGTCTTCAAATGTTTCACAAAATTTCAAGCAGCCACAAAAAGAGTTTCTTCTATATCCTTGATTCACATATATATATGAATATATATGAATATATATATATATATATATATACGTGATTTTAATATGTCAAAACAATTTCGCTTAGCATAAGAAAATGGGCGGTTAATCTTGCACAATCTACAACATAATTTGGGAAAAGCAAGTATTTTTAAAAGATTCACAGCGTTTATGTCTTTAATTGATTCATTATCCTCTGTGACGTCGGAATTTGATGAATAGTTTCGATAAATTAAATAATTGAATGAAAACATGAGTCGTGGTGTGTGCCAAGACGTCAAGTAGTCCATTGAAGGAATCCTGTAAAAGGAATAAAGTTCGTCGTTCAGTTCCTCAGTGTGACACTTTGTGAAAGTGTCTTTTACTGTAACCCTCGGGCTGAACAATACCTTGTGAGTGAAGTTGGTAGTGGGAAACTGTATTGAAGCCTGTCGCGCGCGCGCGTGTGTGTAGTCTCTACTCACCTACAGCTAGACAATTGGTGTTGATTTGTTAACGGCCCTTTGCTGTTCGGCGAAAAAGAATTAGGGTATATGTATCTGACTTAAAAACCAATACTAATGTCGATTCGATTGATTAAACCCTTCAAGGTGGTACCCTAGGATGGTTGCAGCCTAATGTCTGAAGCAAATAAATTAGACAGACAGACAGACAGATAGATAGATACGTTCGTTTTTATATAATTTCAAAATGAGATGGGCAATGTTTAATCAGATATGTAGGAAAATCATAGCAATTAACAAGTAACATTTATGTATAGTGTGACCTAGTGCCGGGAACTCTTTATTTAAACTCTTGCTGAATTAAATTCACGGATTAATTTTGATTTCCATTTGAACGGCTAAATCACTTGAAATTTAATGTCATTATATATTGAAGTCTTTATGCATATGTTGAAAACCAATACTGTTACATATTCTTTTTATTATAACTAATATGTGACATGTTCAACGTTATGTTTCTTCGCTGTCTAGTAGACGACACAAACCCTTATGCCACCATTAATCAACTAAGCATCACTATCAACCCATCAAAACCAGGGCTTCATGCGAACTCTCAGTCTTCCGATGAGGATACAGTGGGTTTAGAAAAGGCTGCTGCTCAAAGACAGGTTAGTTATCTTTCATTATTTCAAAATTATTTATTTATTTATTCATTTAACTGTTGTTGAAATTAGCGAAGGTGGAGGTATTGTTTTCAGTTGTGTTTGTCTGTGGACAAGATATCTCAAGAACCGCTGGATGGATTCGGATGAAACTTTCATGGATGTTTGGCCTTGTGACTGGCACGAACTGATTAGATTTTAGGATCAATCTGGTACCAGACAAGGAATCTGGGGTATTTTCCCTGTTCTTTTGTACTTAATTTTTGGGAGCGGTCAGATTCATTTTTGGTATTCTCGTTTGTGAGAGCAGTCGAGCTTATTTCAGATATTCTCATTTTAAAAATCATCTCTGGTTACTCGTTGAGAGGACGTTAGTATGCGCTCTCTAAGTGCTCTTGTTATTCATATTTTCAGTTATAAGTATTTATTTTAAATGTAAAATACTTTTATTTTGATATAGTCTGTGGCATATATTTTTCATACTTTCGTTGTACAACCGGATGTAGCTTTGGGTACGTGAAGTATTTTGTATCGTGTAGAGTAACACGGGATATGAGGAACGTGCGGAACGCACAGGGTATACACTATATAAACCTCTGTTCACTGTAGTCGAATATACGTTACATATAAAGAAAAGGTTGACTAATGTAACTGCCACTCAGGACCGTCAAATCTAATGCTATGCCCCTGCTGGTAGTATATTTTCCCTAGTAATGAGATTACTCTAAACTTGTGGTATATAGTACTGCTATTTTCCTATTATCTCAGTGTTGTATATGTTTCTAATTCCTGAATTTTTCTTATGCGTCTTTCTTTAATCATTAACAAGGCACCTGTTAGTTTCTGTTCTACGTTTAGTCCCTACATTCTGCTACATTTAATTCCAGAATTATCTCTCTTTTTCTTTTAGTGATACTTTTTGAGGTCCGACACTTTAATCAAGAGAATTGCTTTTCCATGGTGGTCGTCATTGACAAAAATATCAAGCACATTAGCTTTGATCTCCTTGTCTCTACCTAGTAAAACATCAAAAGATTTACTGACATTTTCTATGTTTACGCGTACGGCCTTCTTGCAGTCGGTTTTTCTTAACTAAGACTAACATAGTTGTAATTGAGGTTGACAGTTGTTTCTTTCCATCTCCATATATCCTGATTTGATTTTATCTATTCTACTTTACATTATTTTAATTGTTTCTGTTGGAAAAACTTTGATACTCTGCCCTAACTGAGATTCCATTAGTTTCATCTTTAAACCCAGCGCTTCTTAGCTCGAGCTGCCATTATTTTTTTGAAAAATTTCCTCTCTGCTCAGCTTTTCTTCCAATTTCAAATGTTGTTTCTCATTTCTCCGTATTCCTTCTAACTGTCTGCTGCTTCTGTTTTCTATTTATTGTCATCCCTGAAGGAAGAAAATTGATATTTTTCTTGTTTTGTTTGCTTGTTTTCTATTGTCGTCTGTTTTGCAACGTTTTGTATTACTTTTCAGTTGTCCTTTCTTATATTAATGTAGTCGTATACTCGATATTTTATAACAGATTTCGATTTACATTAGCATCCATTTTTTGTGTATTATTGAAAAACATATTCTAGGCTTTTGCTGGAGTATTCTCATAAATTTGTATATAACATTATTTTTATATACTACATCAGTTTTGTTTTGCTGCGACGTTTGATTTGTTGCTTGTGACTGTATTTCAATATTTCTTTTCTTGCATACAGTATGTGCAGGTGAAGCTTTGTTACTTTTTTGGATGAAATTTCTGCTGTTATTGGTGTCATTAGTTTTAGTTTTGTTTCATGAATGTGTAGTGTTTGAGCTAGGTAGATTCAGCCATGTTAATCTGTAGGCTATATCAATTTGTAGCCTGTTGAGTTTTACATATTACAGTGGCGATTATGTATTATGTCATTGCACTGAGCAGCGATTGTGTAGGAAATGTTTTGTGCTGTAATGTCCAGTACTCCAGTTACTAGTCTTCGCTTTCATGTTCCACATCCGGATTTTTTTCAATTTCAAGATCCTTCTATTTTCACAATTTCAACCACACTCGATCTTGCAGTGTTTTCTTAGAAGGGCATATATTAACTACCAGAGTAGAGACAGTTCCCTTATAACACACAACGGTTTTCTTTTCTGGACAGTCTGGATCTGACTGTGGCTAAGTGTTTGTCATGTACAATATTTGATGCGTGTTTATACCACTTAGCCATTTTCATGTGGAAGTGCAAAAATACTGCTTAGTAGACATTGCTCTTTTCTATAGCATACTTGGTGTGTTATGTTAATATTGGAGCTTCTCAGAATATAAAGAGCTGGAATAAATTCTTCAAGGCATTCTTCCCGAGCCTCAGACAATTTTGTCAATTCAGTCAGTCGTAATAACAACAGAAAATACAAAGCGAAGATAAGACATTGTATATATTTGCATCTCCTTCGAATACTTTTACTCTTCTTTCTCTTTTAAAACTGTAAATGCTTTCGAAATCGACTGAATAAACTTTATAACGTTTTTTTTTTCTTCCATAGACACG
>NC_068985.1:28827195-28830237 GCF_001194135.2 Octopus bimaculoides
CCCACACAAACAAATAACAAAATCTTGCGTGGGTGAAGACCTTCTTTAGCCTGGGGTGCTGGTGTTTCTCATTTTCCTACCCACTGTCTTCAACACTTGAAATTTTTATGGAGGACCCATTTCTCTTCAGTAGTCACTTTTGGTCCAAAAAAAGGTTCATTCGTAAGACATGGCAGCAAAGAAGAACACAAGATTACTCTCTGTGCGCAATTAGACTAGGAAAGTTTGTGAGGAACCCATTGACTCAATTTGCTGACTTTTCCGATGGCACGCTTCTCTGCTAGTCCCTCAACAGTTACGATGAGATTTTGTTCCACCATGGTTAGGAGAACGTTCTCGTCCAGCTTTACAGATCTTCTACGACGAGGTTCACCTTCTAGGCTGTAGTTTCCGGCACGGAATTTCTGGAACCACCATTGACAGTGGCTAACGCTTATTGTTCGATCCCCATATATTGCATTAATATTCCTTGCGTTGCTGCCTGTACTGAACTCATAAAGCAAAATATGCCGAATATTCTCCTTCGTCACTTCCATTACAGCTTTAAAAAGTAGCTATTAAAATCGAATTGTACTCTTTAAAACTTGCATTAAGTATAAGGATAAGGTAAAATTACTACATGCTTTTATAGCTACATGCTTTTAGTTCGTGCAATTGAAAAAAAAACCCCATTATTTATGGGATAACCCAATATATATGTAAATACATATATGTGTGTGTGCATGTATTTGCATGAATATTATGTGCATGTGTCTATATCTATATATATATGTGTGTGTGGGTGTGGGGGTGTATGTGTGTGTGTATATGTCTATGTACATATATGCATACATTTGTAAATATATATATATATTTATTATATGTTTATATGTGTGTATGTATATATATATATATATATATGTATATGTGTGTGTGTGTGTGTGTGTGTGTGTATATATGTGGCATGTATATATGGGTATATGCATATATGAGTATATGCATATGCGTATATATGTATATACGAATATATATATATATATATTTAGATAGATATATAGATATATAGATATATATATATGAATGTATGTATATGTATGCATGTATTTCTTATATATTATTTAACTCTGTCAATACTATAACCATTTCTGTTATAATGTACACAAAACGTCAAGAATGTCTAGTTGTATTAATATTATTAACTATTTTCTTTCTTCATGAAACAGCAGGGAGCCAACGTCATAGTGTTATATCTAGTGTAACAACAGTTTCGTCCAGCAGAGACGAACTTCTTGAAGCCTACGAGAACGCTAAGAGGGTTCAAAGAGCGCAACCGATTGTGTACGAGACTCATCCGGATTTTAGTTCTCAGCCAACAGATAGCTCCAGTGCTACAGAACCAGGAATCCGAGAATTCACACAATCACCACCAAAACCAGATGAACGTCGTGAGGCTTCGTGTGAAGTACCGCCATATGAACGTAAATATTCAAATTTTATTCAATATCTATCTTATATAAAGGATAAGAATAAGATGTGAAACTTTGGAGATGTGACAGTGCAATCAGATTTTTGTTTATTTTCTGTGAGATTCTTGTTAAGTATCTTAATGTAAAATATAAAGGAATCCCATTCGTGTTTTTCTTCGGTGAAGATATTTGCCTTCGAAATAATCAACTGAAAAATAGTGATATTGATGAAAGTAAGATAGTCAAAAGTAACTGGTCTCTTGATACAGAAATGCATAATGAATTGAACATACAATCACACACTTGTGTCACTTTCCTTGTGTCTCTTGCACGGAATATACGCTTTATAATCGCTAATCAACAGCTTTTTGCACCCTTTCTTCTCCTATTCGAGGATTTTTACACTTTCATGCTGCTACCTATTTCTGTGGTTTCTATCCATACTTTTCTACTGCTATTGCTTTACTGCTGCTGCTGCTGCTGCTGTTTCAATTGTTTCTGCTAATGATGATGTTCTTTTTGATCTTACAACATTCAGGAAAACCATAACGAGAGTTGTCACATGTCTTTCTATCTTTGTGGCTGATAAACATATATATTTTAATATAGCTACTATCTAAATTAGCCCTACTGCATTTAAAACTGTACCTACTACAATCCCTATGACAGAACTTATTTCAAATCCCACAGAGATCAACTTTGCTTTTCATTCTTTGCCAGATTGGGGCGATGAACTAATAGAATCGACAGTTTGGGGTTGGATACCTGGCAGTGTTTGATTTTTCTCCATGGATGTGGAGTTCAATCTATCAATGGCCTATTTATGTAATAGACTTAATCTGTCGCTGGGTTTAACACCTCAGCTTTAATCTTGTGTAAGTTCAAAAGACTTTTCTCACACGTTCTCATCCTTGAGGACATCTTCAGGCCTATCAACCTTACCTAAGCAATTAAATAAGGTGTTAATGGGGATATTATCTGCACTTTTGTTTTGTTAGTATCTTTAACAGTGTGTCGTTGTCTTTGAAATCAAAGTTGACCTACAGCAAACTGGAATGTTTTATTAATGTTCCTTGAACATGTTCTTTGAACAATTAATCACTAATTAATGTTCTTTGAGCAATTAATCGCTAACCGAAGTAAATGTGAAATTATTTCAACTCATTTTCTGTGCTTTATCTTAAATGGTTTATTTTCAAAATTAAGCAGACATACTCTAGAAAGTAGAACATGGAGCACTTTAAAAACCACGTTCACTTCGTCAAATAATAATAATAATAATAATAATAATAATAATAATAATAATAATAATAATAATAATAATGACAAAGAGCTAGAAACACTACTACAGACAGTACACGGCTTTACCAAGGAAATAGATATGAAATTCGGATTAGAAAAATATGCCAAAGCAACCCTGAAAAGAGGAAAATTAGTTAAAAGTAGCAATATAACACTAGATAAAGCCAATGAAATAAGAGAACTAGACGAAAGCCAACCATATAAATATTTAGGAGTCAATGAACTAGATAGGATACAACATACACAAATGAAAGAAAAAATAAAGAAAGAGTACTATAGACGAGTTAGATAAATA
>NC_068985.1:28831778-28841157 GCF_001194135.2 Octopus bimaculoides
AATAATAATAATAATAATAATAATAATAATAATTTGTTTGTCAGTTGCTTGACTTTAACCAGTTGAGCATGTCCCATAGTGGCTGACGATATGTGTATCTCTGATTACGAGCAGGAGTAGTGAGGGAGCATTATAGCCATGTGTTGAGATGGATTCTTTGGGGTTTGAATAATTCACCCCTGAAAACATGAATGTTTCGTTCAACATCCTTAAACAACCCTTATTCAGAGACCTTTTGAGCGAAAGGGACTACTCGAAAAAAATACTAACTGGGACTACCTGCAACGTCATGTGTTGTTTATCTTGATATGAGGTCACCATGTTGCGCACATAGTGTTGTGATGCATGTGTCTGGAATACTTTTATCAGACGGGTAGTCATGATTGGTATATTGAGCTTCGTATATTTGTACCTTTGATGGAGTGTTCTGCCCTCTCACTCAATAATAATAATAATAATAATAATAATAATAATAATACAATTATAATATGCTTCATGATACAACTGAGGACCATTTTGCAGAGCAGATTACTGGATTAGATTACTGTTGCATTTTGCAAGCCTGTAAGAGCAACGATTTTATTTAGCACCGCTAGGTAATGAAACATCTGCAAGCGCTAATTCTTTCATTGGTCAATACACTTTTCGAGGTCTTAGTATTAAAACCTATCCTTGGGCATTTGGTGCACTGGTTTCAAACAATAGAATCAGGATTGCCGTATCAGCTCTTTAAATATTATATTAATGAATTAATTGTGTGGTATTTGACAATTATTTGAAAATAAGAAGTAGTACTAGTGCTGCTAATATATTAAAAATATTAATTCACTTAATACTAATAAAGCCAACACGTATTATTAAATCAGTGTGTAGCACAAAAGCTTATAGTGCACTGTAACAGTGTTTTATAATAAATGTATCTCTGAAGTAAACTGATCGGCCATTCAGCACACAAGAAATTACATCTATCGATCTTTCTAGAGCAGAATTTATCAGGACAACACAGCTGTAGTCTGCTGTCTTGTGTGCATCCCAGCTTCACTGTTATCTATCCCACTTCCATTGTTTTGTATCCCGACGAAGCCTTTGTATTTGCTAATCGCTATAATCACCAAGCTTTTCCTGAAAAACAATCAACGTAATTGTGGAGACCATGGACTTTTGATGTTCATACTGCAGCCAAGTATGAAGAACATTCCTCTTACTAATTCAGAGAAGTTATCTGTCTTACCATTCCCAAGAAATTTTGTAATGACTCGAACAAGTAAATATCAAGTGCAAGACTCAGTGTTGACCATTGAGTCTAAGAAATATGAACCTTTTCTTATCTTAGCGGGCAACCATACGAAGAAGATGCATAGAAGATGTATAGAGTTAGCAAGATGTTTTATTCTCTGTCAGCTAAAGGTTTATTGATAACATCTTTGTTTGCGTCTACCACATCTTCACGCAGAGTCCTGTCATTTTATATCTGGTCATCTTCGGCTCAAAATACCCATAGAAATAAGAAACACGTATACTCTATGCAGTCACTTTGCTGAGCAAGGACAAACTCCACCATGTTTACATTAAACTATCTCTTGATGATCTTAAGATGTCATTTTCTACAATGCTAGACTGATTGCCTCGTAATCCCAATTGAAAGTGGTAGAGTGGCTAATTGTAACTGAGTTACACTTGTTGCTTTTGTATCAAAGGAAACATTTTAACTCCTCGTAGAACAATCAATAAAACGTTGCCGTTTACTTAAAATGTATTCTGATACACCTATTTTCGTAACAATGTCTTAGGTAATATTGCAGAACACCAAGTTCTTCTCCTTAGAGAATGACAGGGAATGCTTTATTAGTTTCCAGATGAAGTTAACTGCTTTCCTTCATCGGGGTGGCTAGTAATGTGAAGATTCTTTTAAAAAGATTAGATCCTTGATGAAGTCACTCAGTTCAAACTGGTTAAAACATTGTGCAATTGATGAAGATCCCTGAAATTCTCTGTCATTTTCCACATTTTCGTTATGTTTAATGACATCATATGTAACTGATTCTTCGTCATCATCTATGAGTTATAGAAGATGGTTGAAAGATGGAACAAGTTCCTCATTTGAATGTGGAACATGTCTTCTTGTTGATTCTAGGTTCGGATATAACCACTTAAACTGTTTCAACTAATATCTTTCATATTAGCAAGACTTCATCAGCTAAGTATCTGATTTCAGCTCACGATAGAATATATGAAAATATTAAAGGAATAGCTGTATGTCCAAAATTATAGGTGATATGGCAAACATTTATATATTTGCAATTACTGATTCAAATTTACCCAAGAATAGCTCTGGGAATAATAAATTGGAAAACATATCTATTGTTATTTAACTTCTCTTGGCTTTGGATCTTTTTTTTATTTTTGCTCATTGTTCATATGGTCTCCGTGCGTGGTCTATGCGTACCTTGTGAGGATGTTCAATATGCTGTTCTGTATTATTTTTAGTTTATCATTTGTTGCGAAGATATTGTAGGCTCAGGTAGAACAGGAATAAACTATGATGGATCAAATGTATTGTTTGTACAATAATGTTGATTATTCTGACAAATGTACATGTGATAGTTTTAAGCATGTTTATATGTCATTTTGCTTCTTTGCTATATTCATCTAATGATATGAATATTGTAGAGATGTAGTATGTAATGCAAAGTGGTTTCGTGCATGCAGTGGGTTATTTCGTGTAACTCGATAGCCTGTTGTACTTTAAGTTCTGAAGTAATGCTGATAAAAAGTAGATGCAGCATTGGACAACTGCTATTGTGAATCTACTGTTGGAGTAGATTTTCTAAGCGGTTGATATGGAACTGGAGAAGCTGTGCATCTTTTTTATAAAGTTTGAATTGAAGATGTGACACTGATGTCATTTGTATATGAGATTGCGTGTGTCTTGAGATGTTCTAGTGTAGTAAGGTTGTGCAGATACAATCTAAAAGGAAAGTATGGAAAATTAGTGATTTTATATTTATTCAGTGGCATTCTGGATATATATTTGATAGTTTCCTTCCAGTAATTTGTGTTGTTTCTAGTATAGTTGCTACGTATAAAGTGAAGTTGAAAGGCTTTGCATGTGAGTCTGTAGTGGTGTCTTTGAAGTAGTTATATGTATTTTTTCTAAGTCTGTGAGTAGCATATAGAGCTTTGGAAAGGAGAGAGTATGGATTAGTACAAAGAGAGTTGAAGATTTCTGAACCGCTTGTCGGCATGCACAAAGGAGAGATGCTACTTCACTTGGGTTCCTCTGCGTCATCAAGGTGACTCTTGAAAAACAAATCACAAATAGAAATGAAATACCAAATAATTCTACATCAAGGAGGGTGTGTCGTGGTATTTAGATACAAAGATTGTCTTTATGAAGATTTGTATTGGCGTATTTTGATAAGACAAATTGTTGTTGTTCATCCTCATATGAGCACGATTTCGACAGACTAACTAATTCCAGTTTGAATTTTTATATTTCTAAGACTGCATTGTCTAATGTGTCCCTCCTTTTCTAAGATGGTACGGTATAATTTAAGTTAATTTGACTGTTTTGAGTAAGTCGAGTGGCCTCATATATACTTTCTCGTTAGCTCGAGATAAATTGTTATTACAAAGGTTATATAATTAATATATCCAGCTTCGTTGAACTGAGTTAGAATGAAACATAATATTAATATGGAAATTCATAAACGCCGACCCAATAAAGTATTAATTCAGTGCTCAAAACATTTTTCGGTAAGTTTAATTCAATGAAGTTAATCATTCTACGTACCTCTTGAGTCCATGATACCAGCAGTTAATTATGACTCTAGATCGGAATCAAATCTTCACTCTGAGTAAATGCCGGTCTCTCACCGGCATATTTCTCTTGAAGTTCCAATGTCTATTTAAGTCGCTTTGGGTTTGTAGGATAAAGGGGTCTGGTCAGAAATATAACCAAATCTCTATAGATGTCTTGAACTTAAAAGTTATGTTCTGACAGTCGGTATAGTCGACTTGGGTTTGTCCCTTATAAAGGCGAATTACATATATTAAAGGATGGAAATAATCTATGGCACGTAATTGTGTTGTGTTTAGAATTCATGATTTATTATTTTTCTTTTTTCATCACATTTTCCCTTTCCTCTTTCAAACATCATTATCACTACACGATTATGTTGAAAATAATGATGATTTAGTTACATTTAGTCGCCTTCATCGTGAAGATTATCATGGTCATTGTCATCATTATCACCCATTATCATCCTCTCATTATCAACACTACCATAGACCTTATCATCTACCATTTTAAATGTAGATGGCTCTCAGCATTGTCTTTCATTTATACAGAACGTCGACACCTTAAAGAATTTGATGCTGAGAGTGATACAACAGAATGTGAGATGGCGCACACAAGGGAACGCAGTCCACCGCGTCGTATCAGGGGACGGCACAAGGGGAAACAGAAGGGTCAGGTTGTGAGTAAACGAAATCTAGGAATAATTCCTAGGTAAGATGGCCATGGTTTTCAATGCATTTCTCTGTAGACGAATGTAAACATTACACCTTATGCTAGATATTCACAAAGTACAATTCACAAAAATCGTCAGTCATTATATGTATTCACAAAAACGCGCCCAAACACAGACATAAACACATACAGATATAATAAGATAACCGCATAAATAAGCTAAGAAATTATACTAATGCGTTTGTGACATATATTAACTGTCACATCCTATCTCAGCTCAATCAAAATAGACATCATTAAATACAAGTAATGGCCACTTCACCTCTCCCCATAACAAGAATTCAAAGCTCCATCCATATACAGATGGTAACACTGTAAGATGTCCATTGTCATTGAATCTTGTAAATTCACCATTCACTACCAGAGGAACATATTGGAGAGGATACGGCCAAAGCATATATATATATATATATATATATATATATATATATATATATATATATATATATAAACATATATATAAAATACATATGATACACATGATATATGTATGTGCATATATATATGTGTATATATGCGTATATATATATGTGTATATATATATATATGTATGTATATTTATGTGTGTGCATATATATATGTATGTGTGTATATATGTGCGTATATATATGTGTGCGTGTACATATATATATATATATATATATATATATATATAGAGAGAGAGAGAGAGAGAGAGAGAGAGACAGACAGACAGACAGACAGACAGACAGACAGACATTCACTACAATGCTTTTGAGGAATATTGATTAAATTACACAGTAATCCTTATTTTGCTTTCGATTTGATTCAGTTCTGTAATAAGAAATTCCAAAAGAAATATTTCTCGTTGTATTTACGTTTACCTCAGTTCCATGAGATGTGAAGTCTGATTTGAGAAATAGCGAAACAAGAATGTTTAATATATTCATCATGTGTACACTTATTAAAATGGCATACGAGAAGGAGATGTTATTTCTGATTTCAAGAACAAGTTTTAAATTGTCTATAAAGTATTTTGAATCAAATTTGTACGAAAAACCTGCCAATATTTAAATGAAATGCTATTTAACGATAACCTTCTTACTAAAGATCATATATGTGACAACTGTGAAACGAAACAATATCGTATTGGGTTTAAAGTATAGCATTAATGTTTATAATAAATCCATTATTATAAAATGTAGGCTTCTGCTTCTGCTATTATTGCTTCTTCTGTATTTTCTCTACTAATTCTTCTGTACAAACTGCTTGCACTCTTTCTAACCCTTCAGGACACACAGCCGCACAAGTACAACCAGTACTAACAGCGAGGAGGTGACATATGCTTTCTGTGAGAGAGATTATCCTAAACCTGGAAGTCCAGTAGAGAGTTATAATCCTTATACTTGTGACACACATCCTTGTTCCGATGTAGAATTAGATGCAGATAACCTTCTGAATAAATCCAGATCCAGTATACGAAGTCCTATATTTTTTAGAAACAATGGTAAGACAAGTCAAGAAAAAGAAAAAGGAAAGAAAGGAAAACTCTGCAAGAATTTACAAACAGTTTTCGGATAACTCAGTAAACCATGGTGTTGCAACAGAATAAAATAAATTTGGAATTCTGTATTCTCCTATACTGAGTGTGGGGTGGGGTCGTACATTTAAGTTTCTAAGGAGAACACTTCAGTTTTTATTTTGTTTAGAACGGAGAATAAAGCTACAGACTAACCTAGGCATTTGCGTTCAGGTGTGTGTGTGTGTGTGTGTGTGTGTGTTTTAGTAATCTCAAACTGCGAATGTTTTATAGAATGCTTTATAGATCTTCACCGTAACTCAGACAAATTCAAAATGTACATAATGACTAGATATCCAACAAAATGTGTCTTTCTTTGAAATTAGTTCCCCCTAAAAATAATCTTTCATTTCACTAACTAATAATAAAATATTCGTAGATTTAGTGCATGACTTCATAAAGTGTTTCAGATTATTAATAAGAGTTCTTATAGATGGATAGTTTGGCATGATAGTTTGTTACTATAAAATTTATTCAGCGATATTTTTCTTACACCGGATACTTTGTTTGAACGCTTGCAGAGAAGACTTGGCTAAAGTTACCCAAAGGTGCTCAAAAGAGCGATTGATTTAGTCTAATAACAGAACTACTTTCACGAATTAGTTTGTACTATTTTCAACAGCTAAATTTCAATAGCAAGGTTGTGGGCGATAGGATGTTCAGTGGTATATTTGCAAGTATGACGCACAATTAATTCAGAAGTAGACATAACTGCACAGTTAAGTCTACATTAATTTCATTAATGACAGCTGCCGCACTATTAATGACAACAGAATGATATTGGAGCAGAAGTTTCATACAGATCCATCGGATTCTAACTTGTTCGTATCTTTTCAAATTAATACTATCTTTTTTAGAGACTTGATATCCATATTTCCAATGTATTTGAAGTTTAGGATACACTTTATCATAGTAACGTGTTTAATTTAACTGGGTATCTTTTTGTGGGTCTCGAAATTTTGTCACTCTCTTTAACATTTCTACATTAGATGAATCCCTTTAAAACTGTTTCGATCGAATTCTTTCCTCGAGTAATTTTCTCTAGCACTCTCTTGATTGTGCTTTTCCACAATTGCCCATCAAATGTAATTTTTTTTTCCTTTCTAAACGCTAGTTTGATTTGTTTTTTCTTACTTATATTCACTATACAGATATCTGACGCCACATTTTAAACTAACATCTGTACATCATTTTCTATACATACGCCAATTTTTATCCTTATCTATTATGGCATGAATCAACATTATGGAGGAATATGTCATTAACAAAAATGAAATGTGTTTCTAATTGAGATATTATCAAAGTGTTATTGAACAGATGTCTCAATTTTGATACAGTCTGTCACAATATTTAGAATTATCCTCTCTGATATAACTATATCCATCGTATTTGAAGCATTCAACAAATGCAAATTATAAGCAGGATAAAGATGCAATAATTTCGCATGGAAATCATATATTTTAGGTAATCTCAAAACGTTGATCAAAGTATATAACATACATGCAATAATTTACAAAATAAATCACTACGGTTATATACTCAAGTACGCCACCCATATAAAATATAAAAATGAAGCTAGTGTTAGCATAACCAATATAATGGACAAATACTTTCATTAGAAATACTAATGCGATGAGGAAATGATAACATTATAGCTATCGCTAAGCTGCTAATTCTATATTATTTCAACAAGTATGGGAGACTACTCCGAAGGTGTTTCTACGCTATAAAAACTCCTTAATAAAAACTGAACTTCACGTTAGTTGCCCAAGAAGTAGTGAAAGAATTGTTTAGGTTACTCACTAACAAACGATATTCATATAAACAAAATTGAACTTATTAATAGGGTGAATGTCAAACAATTTGAACTAATAAGCTTATTTAGTAGAAAATTGCATGCATTATTTTAATAATTTCCACATGTAGTAGTCTAGCAATGCGTAATAATCATTTTAATATTCTGCAAGTTATCTTAAAACAATTATTTACAAATTATTTTTGTTTGAATTTTATTTTCTAGCCCAGAATGGTCGCAATACACCCCACTCAAGGATACGATATGATGTCAACCTTGATATTCCGGGGACTGAGGAATGTAAACCTCTAGTTATGACACTAAACCAAGCACAAACGACAAGTCCGACAATTGAACAGGATAACATCAGTATACTCGACAGGTATATTAATTAAATGCTTAAAGATATTCATGTTTCTAGTTACATTTATGTATTTGTTTTTCAAAATTCCTGACGGGAAATCGCATATTGAAACATTGTTGTATTTCGGGGTGGTCATTTTCTTTCTTGCCAAATAAACACACGCAAGTTCTTCATTCGTTTATTATTGTTTTTATTTTAGTTTCCTTTGTCTGGAAATCCTGTGACCTCTTCGGTGATTCTCTATCACACGTGTCTCAGTAGTCGAAGAGGTCACAGGATGTGTGACGGAAGATTTCCAGACAAAGGACACTAAAATAAGAACAAAATTAAGCTGAAGTGAACGGCTAATATATAGTGCGTGTGTTTATTTGGAAATAAAATTACCATCTCGAAATATAACAATATGTTTCTAGCTATTAGCCATATTCATTGATCGAGATATATGCAGATATATGTATAGATAGATAGATAGATAGATAGATAGATAGATAGATAGATAGATAAACAATCTAGCCATCAATGTATACAAGTGAACGTGTTCATATATGAATTCTTATATAAATTTACATATGAATATATGTATATGTATGCACACACGCACTCAAAAATGTGTGTGTGTGTGTGTGTGTGTGTGTGTGTGTGTGTGTGTGTGTGTGTGTGTGTGTGTGTGTGTATTGCTTGATGAAGAAATAGTAAGCAGACAATAGATGGGATATTCAAAGTTTTATATGATAGACATAATATTTTTTAAATTCTCTTCACTGCGAACATCTCATGATGTGAACGTATTCTGCACCCAACCATGTGTACGAGCTTGCGCATTTGAATACTTTACTATACTTACTTTTATTTAAATATAAATGACTCTAAACGTATATGTGTTTAGATATGCCTATTTATTCATGCACATATATATGGATATTATATACAGAAATAATGTATAAAATGTGGAGAGATAGTGTACGGATAGATATATGTAGGCAGGGAGGCATGTATGTTTTAAATATATCTATTTAGATGAATGTTTATTTATACACACGCACACATATACACACACACACACATATGCATGTGTGAGTATGTGTGTACGTATGTATGTATGTAATGTACATATTTACATGTGTTTTTACATATATATATGTGTATATATAT
>NC_068985.1:28841454-28845437 GCF_001194135.2 Octopus bimaculoides
AATGCACTTATTTTTTAAAAATATTTATTTACTTAACCGGTTTCACTTTTTTAGAAAAAGATTATCAAAAGTCTTTGAGAATAATAAAAAATGTTAAAAAACAGTTCGAGAATTAAAATGCATATATACATTCTTTGATGATAAAATATATTTAAAGTATAAAGCTTTGTATGAACTTTGTATTGTTACATACTGATTATCACACATTCTCTGATATTAAAATGAAAATGTTAAAAACAGTGTATGAAAATACACATATGGAATAATACATATACATATTCTTATACATATTCTTTGACAATCGAATAAAGTTGAAGAGGAACTGACCTGGCTTTTTCCTCTTGTGTATATTGAGGGAATGTTTTACTATATATATTAGAAGAAATAATAAGGTACTCAAATATCTGGATGGTTGTACATTTACAGATTTTTATTGATATGTCACAAGTTTTTTTTATAAATTAGTGCTTGCATCTATTCTTGTAGATTCAAGAATAGGTGCAAGCGCTAATTTATTAAAGCATGTGACATATTAATAAAAATCTGTAATCCAGATACCTGAGTACCTTATTATTTTTTCTAATATATAATTCCTGTACATCACCTCCAAATTTTCTAATATATATATATATATATATATATATATATATACGTGTGAGTGAATGCTTACATTTCTATTTTATCTTTCAGACACTACCGACCAGTCAAAGATCCTGGACTCTTACCCCCTGAATCACCTTCCAGAATAACACTCGAAAGACTAAACACCAATTATACCGCTAACTATACAATTGTATAACATTGACATTGGAAGCTTGTATACGTAATATAAATACCTCGTTGTAATTCACACACACACACACATACATACATATCATATATATATATATATATATATATATATATATATAAAATTACCAATACCAACTCTACCACCGAAGCACACGATTTAATTTTCGCATAATCACTATATCCGATGTCCACCGATTATTTCTAGCATCATCAACAAAAAATATAGAACTACAATGAAATTCAACAAATAAAAATCGAATAAACCCAAACCCCGCCCCACCAAATATTTAATATAATTCCCTCTACTAGGAATATGTGATTAGCGAAAGATTTCATCTTATCTGCAACGTTCTCTTTTGCGTTGTTCTATTGTCCGTTGAAGATTCAAAAAGTGTGCTCACCAAAGAATGAAATGCTTCTGCTGCAATGGAATATACATATAAAAGGGGTGAATGGCGAAGGCAGACAAAACACTGAGAAATCATTTAGAAAGATATCATCAACCAATGAACATAATTATTTTAATGTGTCAAAGAAAATATCAAGCTTAACAAGAACTTTTGGACGCTCTTATTTATTTCATTTCATTTTATTTTTTTATGACCAAGATTAATGGACTAATCGATATCATATAGAGACTTCTTATAAAAAAAAAAATAACTTTGACACAAACGGTTGACTGCTTTGAGCTGTCCTATTCATCCCTTTGCATCCTGAATTTCAATTCCCGCTGACACGGACTTTGCGTTTCATTTCTCTAAGAATCGTAAATTAAGCAGCCATTCAGTACAGTTGGGATCAGTTTAATCTACCGTAACCATCCGTTGAAGTTTGAGGCCTCATGCCATTTTTTTAATGGAATGTGTTCGTATGTTATACTAGGACAAAATGTTTAGTAAAAGATGTTTTTCGTAGCAGAAATTCTATTTTCCTAGATGAAAAGTGAATTATTATTTTTTTAATTAAGTGGGTGGATAGTATAATCAGTGAAGTCCAGATGAAATTATCTCCCCTGCTCTGAGTTCAAATCCTGCTGGAGACTACTTTTCTTTTTTATCATTCCGGGGTAAAAAAAGTAAGTCAGTCAATCATTAGTGGGGTTCTAATTTCACGTTGAAATGTGTGGCTCTGTGCTTCTGTTATAAATCATTAATCTTGTTGATAATAATGCTTTGTAGATGGTCAAGGTGGTAATTTTACAGACTAAATGCTCCCTAATATATCTGCTCATCTGCATTTTATTTATTGGCATTCAAAGTTCCTACCGAACTTGACCATAGCTGATATCCCACCAGAATCAATGAAAGAAGAATCAACGATGCACTAATGCGAACTCATCTAATTGTAATGTTTAATTGAAATGCAGTTGTCAAATATCGCAGAGCCAAGTCCGTGACACAGTCGTATTTATCTATGATGAGGAACTTGATAAACCATAATCTTTATACGATGCCAAACCTCCGTACATTCTCTATAAATACCTACCTTTGTTCAAAATTATGAAATTAATATTAAGCACCTCAAATTGTTGATGGAATTAACTTAAACAATTAGAACAACAGTCTAAATGTGTAATTATATTTAGTGACGTTCTACAAAGATTTTGCTCAAATTCCACGAGGATCGATAATCCCTATCATTGATTCTGAGGTCGATGAAATAAGTGCCAGTGAACCAATGAAATCAATTCAAAATGTTATTATACCACCCACAACAACCTTTAGGCTTCTGCTAAATTTGGAACCAGAATTTAAGCAAGACCTCGCTTGTGCCATATTTGAATGTGATATTTACATTTTCATATAAACTGAAGAAAAGATTCATGAGTACAATCAGGACTAATTTATTCATTCATTTGTTAAACATTTTGTTTTAAGAATCCCAGCTCAACTAAGATTTGGGTTCTTATATCCACACGCTTGTACAAAGTAGAAAAACACAAAAATATACAGTATTACACACTGATTTCAAGAATCTATCATTTTTTATAATTGTTGCTCGATGAATACAAAACTTACAATGTAAATTTTCGTTCTCATTTTCAATTGAAAACAGGTTCCTTCAAATTTATATTTTACGAAACTAAATATAGGACGCAAGAGTTATTTGACGACAATTGACTATGAGTATAATATTCAATTGAAACAAATTAAAAGGTTTTTATTTCTTTCAGATCCCACATGGGCAAATAAAATGCCACTACAAGAAATGAAAAGACATTCAGTCATTGTTGCCATATGTATGGAATGGAACAGAACGATTTAGAAATTCCCAACTTTATAAATGTTGCATAGTCACAAAGGTCGAATAGAATTGGAGGCCTTTAGTAGAAATGTTTGAACTGCATCAAAGATTTAAAAAATGTTCTAAATGTTTGGTCACTATAGGGATACCGTAATTCATGCAACAGATTCAAACACTTATCGATAATGATCCCCGAAAGAACAATGAGGGCCAGTGGTAAACAATTTCAGGTGTCAGCACAGACTAACAGAAGTTAGGACGTTCGATACAAGTCGTGTGTATTTAGGAGTGCCATCCATGTCTGAAACGACGGGAAAACAGTTTCATCAGTCTCAAGCGTTACTTTACTATTGTAACGTAGTTACTCGTCGCCAATTATAATAGTATCGCCACTATTTATGACGATACACTATAACCGTATAGTAACAATAAAATATATAACGAGGCAGGGTAACAACAAGCGATATTCCGACGAACTACCAAAAGGACACCTTACGACTTCCTGCGATTAACACCTACTCTCTCTCTGTCTCTCACTCAGACCGCTACTAGTTATATTCGTTAGGTCAAGTTTATTCTCGCAAGGGTTATCGCGACTCTCGCCACAACATTAACGAAGTTAAAAACTGTCACGAATGCATACTTTGGTTCTTTTCTGATGAGAAAAACTTCTGTTCGACCAGACGTCTAACAGAAAAAATAACAGATATGACGCACGCGTGAGGGCGCGCTGAAAAGTTCATATCTTTGGGTAAAAGAAAATGGAGGAGGGTCAGTTAATTATGATTTCATTCAGCATATTCCTGTCTCAGATTCACACATACATTACCGCAGTCCTTCAGTATTTCTAAACCCTGAAGGCTGGTCCTCCAGCCAGGCCTTTCACGAGACCTTTAAAGCTAGGAACTTTTCAACACACCCTCACACACACACATACATACATATAT
>NC_068985.1:28845447-28849962 GCF_001194135.2 Octopus bimaculoides
TATATATATATATATATATATATATATACATACTGCGGATCCTTCTTATATTCCTAGAGTGCTACACACTAAGTGTCAAGCAGTTGTGATGGTTTCGGGAGCGGAGATAGACGAAGGTCATGTCATGCCAACTCACACCTTTCTACAGAGCCTTAGAATTTATACTGCCTGATAGGTTGAGGTGCTGGAGACAGTTTTTAAGCCCCAGATGGGTGAAGTACTTAGTGGAAAGACATACGTGTTTCTATCAGGCCCAATACCGTTTCACAAAGTCATATATCTCAAGAATGGATGTCAGACAATCATTACTGTCATGTAACAGCTACCTTAACACCTCCAAACTCACCGTAAAGACACAAGCATTTTACCATCACCCACCTACTCTTGAAAAAGATCTTTTAACCCTGTTTACTAAAATTTATATTTAAAGTGTAAACTGTTTGGTTTTACTTTATAAATGTATCTGTGTGTGGAACGGTTATCAGAAATACAATTGGGATACGTTTGCTACTGGTAACCAAGTAAGCTAAGATGGGATGTGCATAGCAGAGACATCAAAGAAGTCCCATTAAACTTCATTTGTGCAGAGGTTCATTTTTTGACACTCTTCTTGATAAAAAAAAACATGCCAAAAGGAGGATGACCAGAAGAAAGTCGAAGTTCATCTAATATAGTTAGAGAGATTTACGGAAGAATGTTACGATCGAGAAGGTGAATCACAATTCCTTTTTTGTGTGCACAGCTTGTGACAGACCATGTCTTTCTATTTCTGGGCTCAAATCTCATTTGCAAACCCATGGAAAACGATCCGCCACCAACTATTCTGCCTATATGTATGTGCACATCTTTCAATGCAGTGTATGCCAGAAGGTTTGCAAATCTAACGGAGGCCTCAAAAGACATTTTAAGATCCACAAATATCAGAACTTATCTGCAGCTCTTGGTGGTCCAAATCGGATATCCAATCTATGTAGGTGTCTTTTCAAAACAACGTCTGGTTTAAAATACCTCATCAGATGCCATGATGGTTCTAAGGTGTAGATACAGGAAGTGGTCAAACTTTGCATAAGGAGTAGACAACCAACACCACCACCATACATACATATATATATATACGTGGGCTTCTTTCAGTTTCCGTCTCCCACTCCCAAAGCTTGTAGGTGATCCATGACAATAGTAGAAGATACTTTTTCAAGATGCCACGTAGCTAGATTGTACACGGAACAGTGTTTGTTTGTTTGTTTGTGCGCGTGTATGTGCGCGCACGCCTGTGTGCGTCTACACATATATGCATATGTCTGTGCATGTATAAATGTGGTGTGTGTGTGTGTGTGTGTGTGTGTGTATGCGTGTGTGTGTGTGTGTGTGTAAAACAAAGTTATTTTATTCCACACGGGTAGAAATATAGGAAAAATAGAAGTTGAAAATGCGCTGAGAATAGTTAAAATAACTTTCATTAATATATTTAATGGTTTAACAAGTTTCACAGCTTACACTGATTTTCAAAAAGTTGAAATAGAAAGACGTTGCTTATGTCGCGGCTGCCTTACTTCTGACTAGTGTTTGAAGCATGCCCTGTTTTTATAGAGAGTTCATGGCTCAAATTAGTTTATGTTTTGAATAAAATTTGATTGGTAGAAGATAGTCACATGACTGGTTTTAGAAATTTTTAGGTTCCCCGCTACGTCCGTGTGTTAGCATCAAGTGACAATGTTTGGCGTCGTAAGTTAAAGCTGACACGGTTGACTGAACATGTCTAAAAAATTAATGCTCTGAATGTTTACTGTCAAATGTTTGTAGAGAATGAACACATGATTAAGTTTAGAAGCTTTTATACGTTTCCCGCTAGGTCCGTGCGTTAGTGTCAGGTGACAGTATATTTTGAGCCTAAAAAGAAGGTCGACACAGTAGGGTGAACATGTTTAGTTACAATCAAGGCACTCCAAGTTTAATCAGTCTAGTGGGAGAGTGGTCAGGAGTTGTTTGTATGTAGTCCAGTGGCTAAAGTTTAGCTGCGTAGGTTCCTCATGTTAAGTGGCAGAATGAGTTTTGTGTGTGAATAGTTATTAGTGTATGTTCTCTATTAAAGCTTGTTAAGTTTTAGTTTGTACTTTTCTACGAAAGTATTTTATTGTTTATCTGTGCTCCATCTATGGTATTCGCTGAACATAGGTAGAGTGGGAAGATCTGGAATTTGGGGCGGGGGGTTATCTTTTGCACATATGTGTCCACTCAGTGGAATCTGTCCCGTACTGGGATTTCGTATTTGTTGTCGGTGCGTGGTCAGTCTATTTCTTAGAATAAGCTTTGTTTGACCTATGTAATCTTCATTACATCCTTGACATTTGATAGCGTATATCAAATTCCTTGAAGAACATTTAAAGTGATCTTTTACGGTAAAAATATGTCCTGATTTGAATCTGTATGTTGTGTCTTCAATAATGTTGATGCAAGTCCCGCAACTGGGGCGGCTACGCTTTTTGACTGTTGGTGTTGTAATTTTGGAAGATAATTTAACTCTTGTAAATATATCCCTGCTTTCTAGGCGGTACAGTCTTATTTTGTAATACGGCCATTTCTCCATATTGGAGAGACACTATATCAATAATCTTAGCCCAAGGGATGGCCGCATTCGTGAAGTAGTCAACAACGACTACGATAAGCAATTATCAGGTATCAGAACTCAATCAGTTATTAAGATATTTGCGAAGTTTCCACTATTGTGTCCTGGTTTTTAAATGTTAGGTATGGCACAACTCATAAAGATTTGGGAATGTAGTGTGATTGATCCTGATGAACGTACGCATGTACGGGAAACTATTAGTAGCACGATAAGTACATGTAGTTGAAACGTTTAGTAATATGTGCATATATAGATATATCTTTTCTTTTATCTTTTATTTACTTTTGTCATCATACTGAGGCCATGATGGGACACCACCTTAACTATTAGTCGAACGAATCGACCTCAGTCCTTTTTTTAAGCCTGGTACTTATTCTATCGGACATTTTTGCAGAACCACTAAGTTACGGGGACATAGACACACCAACACTGATTGACAGGTTAAGGTGCGAGACAAGCACAGACACAGCCATATAAATATACCTATTTATCTATCCATCGAGCTATCTATCTATCTATTTATATATATATATATATATATAAATATATAAATATATATACGCGCGCGCGAGCGCACACACACTCACATATATATAAAGTTTTCGCAGTATATGGATTCAAGTAAACCCCTTGTACTCATAAAAAAAGCTCCTTAATGTATCATTGTACAAACCATATAGAAGATATAGCAATACACAAGAGAAAAAGATAAGGAGTGTATAAAGTCATAAATGATAGAGAAATATTTGGATGAAATTATATTTTAACAAAAGAAAAATCCAAATATCTCACAAATTAGTTTCGTAACTCAAAAACATGCAAATAATTTATATTACTTACATGTCTGCATTATTTCAAAATGCCAAAAATTCGTTCAAAATAATGCAGAATTTGAGCAAGGTCGCCAGGTGAAAACAAGTTATTGCTACCCAATATATGGATTCAAATAATCCGGTAGTACTCATTAAAAAAGATTTTCTTTCATCTGACGACCTAGCTCAAATTCTGCATTATTTTGAACGAACTTTTTGCATTTTGTGATATTTGGATTTTTCTGATGAATATATAATAGTTAAGTCGTTTTACTATGTGGAAATAAAGATGGACGGACAAAGACTCAACGCATCAGAATGTATTGTTAAAGAGTATAGTGAGATTTATTCAGAAATAGAATTTCTGTAATCCATTGTAAAACGTTATGTGTTGATCAAATGAATCCTGTGCTTGTATGATCGGGATATATTTATCAAAATGACGGCATTTATTCAATATTCATGATCTAACAATTTTGGATAATTTTTGATTCGTTAATATTTTTGTGAATGGGGTTCTCTTTACTATACTATTTAAAGCCCTTAACGATTCGACTCATTTCTGCATGGTGCGTTTCTCACGAAGATAAACAATGATACAGAAATCGGTTGCATATTTTATAGACATTGCAGGAATGACAGCGAGGATGTCTGTTGAAAGTTGACGGCTCAGAGGAATCTGATTTTCAATCTCCTCATAGAAACCTCCGTAACTTGCGTAATAAAAAAGCAATAGTCATCATAAAAACCATCTGCAGCTCGAAATTAAGAAACATCGTACATGGAAACTCATACGTCGTCACCAAGTTTCGGTGAATATCATAATTCTTGTTTATGTTATTTTCAGCTTACGTCTTCTTAACTTTTTCAGGTCACGCTTTTAAACAAGTCTCAATATTCATTGAATATATTTTTGTCCAACTGTGCATTGTTAAGACCCTTTTATTACTCTCCTATCGTTTATCAAAACGGATTTACTGAAAACGCTTCAGGGAAAGAGAAAACTATATATTGACCTAACACACACACACATACACACACACACACATACACACACATACACACACACACACATATATA
>NC_068985.1:28851183-28858881 GCF_001194135.2 Octopus bimaculoides
GCAACCATGGGCAATTGTAAGGCCCTCATCTACGTGTATTTGGTGTTTAAAATTGGTTGCGTTTCAGTTATGAGGACCGACTCCTGTATTCGTCGCAACGATGCGTCACCGGGGTGTCTAGACAGGATTTCTATGCTAATTCTGTCCAGTACACCACCATGTTGTTCTTTGGCATGCTGGTAGAGCACCGAGGTTTGTTTTTGATTATTATAGTCCCTCCAATGTTCGTTTACACGCTCAGCCAAACTTCTTGCCGTCTCACCTATGTATATATATATATATATATATAAGAAATTAACTGCGTAAAAGTCAATAAGAAGAGTACTCCATCCAATAAGAATTCAATATTACTAAACGTTTCAACTATATGTACTTACCACGCTACTAAGAGTTTTCCAGTACATGCGTACTTCCCAAAATGTTTGAGTTACGAAACAAATTTGTTGTGATATTTGGATTTTTCTTTTGCTGAAGAAAAGTTCTAAATATTTCTCACTTATTTATTACTTTATTGTTTATATATTTATACGACGGGATTCCTTCAGTTTTCATCTACCAAATCCACTCACAAGACTTTAGTCGACCCGAAGCTAAAATACAAGTGGGACTGAAACCAGAAGCATGTGATTGGGTAAAAAAATTTTTTACCACACACTCACGCCTATGAGAATAGTTTTTATGTACGTCTGTATATATGTCTGCATACCTACGTAAACTGAGAAAGAAAATAAAGGCAGATAATAAATTATACTAAAGTCATAATAAGACATGGAAAATAAAAAGCGTTAACTGAGAACCTTGTAAATATAACTGGAGGAATAATTTACAGTTGGTGAGTTGATTACATAAAAGAATAACTATAGAGAGGAATCGATAAACGAATGATTCACTGATTTGAATGGTGGCTCTGCACTATCATAAATATTGCATATAAACTTACGACATATTTGCCTTATTAGTAAAAACTGTGCAAATTAACCATCTATCTATCTAATAGATCGAATTACCGATCTATACGGTGACCAACAAAAATATAAACTTCATTATTAGCAATGCAAAATAGCTTCTACGTATGTCTACCATAATTTTATACATTCAGTACTTAAATATTGACATTGTATTAATTGTTGCTTACGTGTGAAGAAAATAAAAATCAATGTTTAATGGGTTGTGAACACTTCCTTTAGACATAATTTCACACTCCGGAAGTTGAGAAATTGATGGCGGGTTATCAATATCTTTCTTAATTTATAATATCAATATCAAAGTAGATCTATAGATCTTAGATGTAGGATGAATGCATCATATATCAAAATACCCGACAAATACTAACGCATTCACACTTAAAAATAAATGCACAAATAAGCACATATACACACACATATATACATTTAAACATGCGTATATGCATATATCTGTGTGTGTGTGTGCGTGGTGTTTTTGTGTGTATGCTTATATAATCATATGTACAATGTCGATGATAAATGGCCTTGTGTAATTTCAACACTTTTATCAAAAGAGGAACGCGTTTCTGTTCTGAACTGCTGCGGTCCAGTTATAAGTATTAATATTTAATTTACGTCAAAAGGAAAACTTAATTATTGATACCCAAAGAAACCTTCTAAGTGTCATACCTAATGTAAATTCATTGTTGAAAGGTAACTTACTGCGGTATTTGTCCCGAGAAATCTCTTATGATCGTGCTGTGTTTAAAAACACAATATATATTGGAGGAAAACGAAAATCGTTCGAGAAGCAGCAAGTAGTAAGTGGTCTTTCACTGATGTGTTTATATTAAGTGTAATATCTAGATTGCTTCTTTGATTTAATACTGGTTCTATTGCGTATAACGGATTTTTATTCAGCCGGTTGGCTCTTCTCAGTACCAGTGAATGCTATATTCCCTGTTACCGATATATCAGAGGCGACAAATCCCGCCTAGGCACGCGGCTAGCTGTAAATATCATTTATAAGGCCCGACTAGGCCAAAATGCATCTGGTGTTCTCGCTAACCAGTGTTGGAACGATTTTTCGTTCATCCATACGAAATATTTTCTCTGGATGAATACCTCAGTAACTTGCCTTTCAACGATGTATTTACATTATATCTGATACATAGATGACTATTTTAATTTAAAGCTGATTTTATTGCCTATAACGAATTGATACCCACCTTGTAATATAATCCGGGTCTAGTTCGACTTTCACACTGCTCATCAGCTATGTGTAGAGTGTTTGACTTGGTAATCGAGTTTTCTTCATTCTTTAGCCAAGCCAAAGGAGGTTTTGCTACATCAGTACTTCTTTCATGCTAAGAGGTTTTGTATTTTTATATGATGGCCATGTCTTTGCAAGAGACTTCATGCTTTGCCTCAAGTGCCTCTGCATTTATTTACCTGTCAGCTGTATAATGTCTGTATATCCGATCTGTACGGTCAAGTGGAGAGTACTGTTGCTCGGTATACTTTGCACTCCACTTGGAGAATAACGTGCTTGTAGTTCCCCAGTCGATTTTTCAGCAATCAACTGGCCTTACTTACATTGCGATAGCTAATAGGCTAATTGGTTTGCTTCTGCAATTTTCTTCTTTTCTATGATGAAAGGTACGTGCTGTGCCACTTAACACACTCCAGAACTTGCCTCAGAGAGAACTTGTGTCTACCGGTTGTCAATGTTAAAGTCAAACTTTAAGGTGACGTGCTGGCAGAATCGTTAGTACGCCAAGAAAAATGCTTGGCGGAATTTCGTCCGTCTTTACGTTCTGAGTTGAAATTCTGCTGAAGTCAACTTTACCTTTCATCCTTTCTGAGTCGATAAATTAAGTACCGATTGGGTACTGGTGTTGGTGTAATTGACTTGTCTGGTACCTAGAAATACTGGCCTTGTGCCAAAATTTGAAACCAATATTAAAGTCAAATATTGTGACTGCGTTGCCAAAAGCAAACCGCGTCAGGCTCAGCATATATTCTGTGGTTTGGAATATGGGCTCAATCACATGTACACAGTATGTGGATGATTGATGATTGCTTATACAAGATGAGTCCAGTTGCCAGTATCTGTCTATCAATTCTCAACGATCTGCAACAAATCAACAATTCAAATCCCGCATCATTCTATGCCAGGATATGCAGTGTAAAGCTTATGAAATAAAAGTGAAAATAGGCTGAAATTAGCAAACAATTTTGAATATCTTGGAATTAAACTGGTCCCAAATACCTCCATTGATGCTGGTGTCATCGCGTATTAGTAAAGTGAATACAGCATTTGGAAAACTACAGCTTAGAGTGTGAGACAGTCATAGTATTTCTATTGATACCAAACTTAATAATTATAATGCTGTTATCCTTCCGACTCGCCTTTATGATAAGGAACCTTAGATATTGTATATCTCAAGCTAAAAATCTCAGCCATTTCCACGTCTTTCATAAGGATGATTCTATGCATAAAGTGTCAATATAGAATTCCCGATACAAAAGTTCTTCGGCATAATAATCCACTGAGTTTGTTTGTTAAACTCAAATGAATTCATTTGTATCCAGCTACGATTTTGTCATGGACAGGAAGGTGGAACAAAGAACCAATGTGAAATTTTGCGTTAGACTTGGGAAGTCTGCTAAAGACATAGGTCATGCTTGGACAAGCTTACAGCGACGAGGTAATGGGTCGGACGCAATGTTTCGAGTGACATGGACGCTTCATTGGCGAAAAAAGTTCCTAGAAGACGATGAGCGATCTGCTACGAGCGTTTCCCTCGGAAATGTGGAGAAACTTTACCAGTATGTGCATGAGAATTTTCAGAAAACGATCTACAACGATTGCCCCAAGTTATGCCACCAATTTGACGCTCTGCGGCGACCACAGTTGCGAGTAGTAATTCAGGTGACTGACGACAAATGTCCTCCATAGACGTAGTAAGGTATCCTTATTTCTGGTTCTGAATGGTCTAAGGATCCATCCAGCTACTCGCTTGCACAGTGTTGCCATCCAGGCAATATGCACATAGAATGTTGAGTCAATACTCATGTTTATATGTATGTATGTATGTATGTATGTATGTATGTCATTATTCAGTTTTATCTCAAGATTCCTTGCCAATAGAGAAAGAGCCAGTTTCTAATTTAGATCTAAGGCTCCTTTACTGGAATTTCAACAACATCAACAGAGTATTTTTGTATGTATACTTGCAGATTCCTATGTTTTATTTTATGTATGTCTTCTCGTGCATATACTTGCATATTTAGACATGCTCATATATGTTTAAATTTCATAAGCGTTTATAAGGGGGTCCCTAAGGTAAAGCCTGAAATATAAAGGGGTCCGCAAGTCAAAAAGTTTGAAAACCCCTGCTCTAGACTTTCATACCCTTGACCCGGTGGCCTCCAAGGTATGACAGTAGGAGAGAGAACGGACTTTTGCAACATGCTCAAGGACGCAATGTGCTCCACACGATCTCATGGTTATCAGCAGTAATATGACTGCTAGTGTGATTGGCGAGTGAGCCTTTTTTTTTTTTTTGCAAATTTATTTGGCTGGTATTATTGAATATGCAGTCGGTCGAGTATGCAAGGATGTGTTTCTGTGTTAGGCTTATTTGAACTTTATAGCGTGTTAGAAGTATTCACAATGTTAAACTTTAAACGCTGAGTAATGATTTTATATTTTATTCTTGACTATAAATAATAGTAAAAAGAAGTGAACAGTTTGTGTTAGAAAACAGAAACAGTGTGAATTTTTAAGCGACTAGACATAATGTTGATCAATTTGAATTTTAACATCGTTTTCCATATTTTTTGTAATATTTTATTTATCTACATATGCATTGACAGTAGTATCTTACGCATGAGTTTAGGCACAACAAACATTGTGGACCACGAACAAATGCAGCACAAATACTTGTATGTACACAGAATGCACAGATGCATCAAGACATACAAAGAGTGAGTGAGAGAGAGAGAGAGAGAGAGAGAGAGAGAGAGAAAGAAAGAGAGAGAGAGAGAGAGAGAAAGATAGAGAGAATTACAATGTAGAAAATTGTGGTTTAATTTGCAGAGCAAACTGTGAAGTACAAACCGTGAAATGATTTAACGGGGTGCTTTTCTGTGCATAAATCATAGAGATGCTGAGATGCGATTTTCTTTATTTTGAATATTGATTACAATGTCTGAGTAATTTGGAATCGAGGGCACACAATTTAGGGGAAGATAATATATAATTTTAATAAAGATCTTATAGATGAAATTTACTTTCATTTTCTCTTTCGTCAATAATGGTGTTCAGGAACTTTCTTCTTTAGCAGCCAGCAAAAAATCAATATTTTACCACATATACACGTACACAAATAATATATGTGTATAAATATATGTATGTACGTAGATATACAGATAGATAGATAGATAGATAGATAGATAGATAGATAGATAGATAGATAGATAGATAGATAGATAGATAGATAGATATGGATACAAAACTATCGATATACAAGCAACGTAGTCATACACAAGGATAAGCAAAATGACCATAGACATAACTTCGTGAAAAACCAAGTTAATCACCACCACTTCACTTATCAAAGCGACTGACACACAAATACACACACAACAGAGGTCTACTCATTGGGACCAACTTCAAGTATACAACTCCAGTATCTTATCTATAGTAAACTCACAGTCAAAATATCTGATATAAAACTGTAACGACATCATTTATTAATCCCAATCTTATGCAAATATGAATAATGTTTATAAGCTCGGAGTATGCGATTGAAGCAGCGTTAAATCAAAATAGCTGTCTGTGAACCACAATTAACGTATAGACGCCATGGAAAGGCGTTCTGGTGTTCTCGTGAATTACTGCTGGGGCGATGTTTGCCGCCCTCCTGTATATTGAGTTGTCAGATATAATTCGTTCATTTCTTTCCAATGTTATTTGAATAAACATGAAAAATATTTTTTTTTATCGAAGTGCTTTATGCTTGTTTTTTGTAATTTCTTTTTTTTTTTGTAGCTCTATTCTTCGTCTATAACTTTTGTATATCATTTTTGAAACTTGAATAAATTTTACTTCTTTTCAGACATATCATGATGGAGTGCCAAGTGGAGAGAAAAAAATAGTATTTTCAAGACCTGCTTCTCTTCGCTTTCATTCAAGGTTCCAAAACTGCCAAAGCCACTTGAGACATTTGTGTTGTATACGAAAAAGATGTTATTACTAAAAGAACTACACAAATATTATTTTCTTGCTTCAAGGAGTAGAAATTCGACCTCACAGACACTCCGAGTTCCGGCCGACCTGTTCAGTTGACTGAGAATCGATTGATCAATTAAGCAAGTTCATCCACGAGGATTTGTGCCAATCCACTACGGAATTAGCACATCAACTATACTCGGTGGGTAAGATTTAATGAGGCAAACCAGCTGAGTCGACCAGACCGGTGCTACAACGGGTTTCTTATACACAACATTGGCCTCCATGTTGCTAATTTCACCCAAAAGGCTATTCAAGATCTCGACTGTGATGTTCTATTGCATCCAACGTATTTTCCGTTTATGGCACCAGTAGATTATTACAGTTTTTGTGAGACGTGGAGCTGAAAACGTGACCCTTTGATTTCTACCGTAAGTAAGTGGAATGTTAGCAAGAGGTCGTGAACAATAAAGGAGGATATACTACTCACTGATTTCTTTTAAATTGTTGATGAAAAATACGTATAAAAAAAAAATGGAAAAAAGACGGACGAATTTATTTGATAACATAATACGTTTCTTTTTACACAACATTTCTCTGAAGAGATTTTCTATCAGACAAAAAACATTGAATTATGTCTTTCGGTAATGCACATATGTTAAATATAGAACTCATATGGCTATTTTATGTTCTTTCAGTTGCGTTCACCAAGCTTATTACAGCCCGGTAAGTTTTCTATAATATCAGTTAAAGTATTATTCATTGTTACCTATATTCTGGGGACGAGAAATTTCGTTTAAGCTTGTGACAACTGGATATACATCAATAACAAGGTTCAAGAAGATGGAATTGAGCCTGGTACTCTGGTGAGTCACTGCTGAGATAAACATGCACCGATTTTAACACGTGTTTATAAAGAGACTGCTTTTCATTAGAGTACATACGTTAAGTATGATACACAGACAGCTATTATATTCTTTATGTTTATTTCTATACTATATTTATGTTTATATTAACTTTACCAAAATAATCGAAGTGTAACGATGCAATTATCCAACCAAGCTTCAGATTATACGTATTTAAAAACAAGAAACCTGTTTAAGAACAGAAATTGATTGAAATTAGGTATAGTTATAATTACTGAAACTAAACACTCTACGAACAGGATTAATAGATTAGAAAATTCTAATATTAGCACGAGGATACAATTTCTGTTTTAGCAAGTGGTATTATATACCCTACCTTATCTTAAATTACTATATATTGTGTCTGTAAAGGTGTGAACTTGCTAGCCACCTCATTATTACTGTAAATAACGGTAATAATACAACTTTATATATATATATGGCTGTGTGGTGAGAAGCTTGCTTCCCAACAATAAGGTTCCGTGTTCAGTCCCACTGCGTGGCACCTTAGGCAAGTGTCTTCTGCTGTAGCCTCGGGACGACCAAAGTCTTGTGAGTAGATTTGGTGGACGGAAACTGAAAGAAGCCCTACGTATATATATATATATAT
>NC_068985.1:28859035-28860817 GCF_001194135.2 Octopus bimaculoides
TATATGTGTGTGTGTGTATGTGTGTGTGTGTGTGTTTACGTCCCCGTAACTTAACGGTTCGGCAAAAGAGACCGATAGAATAAGTACTAGGCTTACAAAACATAAGTCCTGGGGTCGATTCGTTCTACTAAAGGCGGTGCTCCAGCGTGGACGCAGTGAAATGACTGAAACAAGTAAAAGAATAAAAGAATTTATGTATTAATTGGATCTATTGTTTATAACGCCCTAGACTGCGACAAAAGTCCCTAGAAATCATCTCATACAGAATTGGTTACAAAGACGGCTTCTTCACTAATAGCTAATACATACACATACATAGACACACACATGTTAGAAGTAAATAGACTCCCCATAAAATATCGTTTTCTGTTTATTCTAACTTGTAAAGGTTTATAGCTCTTATTAATTGACATTTGTATGTTTCAGATTTTATATGCGACCGTTTAATTATGCTATGTACAAAAGAAACCTTGGAACTGTCTGAATTTCAAATAGGCCGTATTGTGGGTCATTCTGAAGGTGAATATAGTCAGCGTAAAATCACAGAAAACCTTGGGATCCCACTTTCTACAGTTAATAAAGTGATTGTGTAATTCACCAGAGAGGGGAAAGAGTCCAGATCAACCAGGGCTCTCTGACAGGACCCTTCTCTTTGCTAAGAGAAGTGCGGAGGATAATCCTCGTTGCAAGACCTCTGACATAGCAGAGCAAGTTGATGTCAGTCCTAGAACAGCTGTCAGGTGTCTCCACAAATTTGGTTACTATGGCAGAGCAGGAAGAAGGAAGCCACATCTTTGACCAGCCAATATGAAGTGGAGAAAAGATTGGGCCAGTGAGATGGTGGAGAGGTCATTAGCATTTTGGGACACAGTCATATTCTCTGATGAGCCTAGATTTACTGTATTTCCTAACAGTGGTCGAGTGTGGGTCTGGAGACTCTGTGATCAAGAAATTGATGTGAAAAGATTGCAACCAGCAATGAAACACAGCAGCTAATCTTTGATGGTCTGGGGAACAATTTGGAGCAATGGTTGATCAGAGATGGTGGAGTGTGAGGAAAAGATAAACTCAAATAAATATGTGTCCATATTTCAGAAAGGACTCCTTTCAAACTTCTCCAGTGGTGAAATGATTAAAGAAGACTTTCTATTTATGGAAGATGGGATTCCTTGTCACACGGTTAAAATGACCCAAGATTTGTTGGAAAAGAACGGCATTAGAAAGCTTCCATGGCCAGGCCAGGCCAGTCACCAGATACGAACCCTATAGAACGCCTCTGGAGCATAATGTACAGGACATTTCATAAACAGAACAAGAAAGCATCTTCAAAGCCAGATCTTTTGAGATTATTGCATGAAACGTAGCAAGAAGTTCTGCAAGAGAATATTCATCATCTTATTTCTTTATTGCCCACAAGGGGCTAAACATAGAGGGGACAAACAAGGACAGACAAAGGGATTAAGTCGATTACATCGACCCCAGTACGCAACTGGTACTTAATTTATCGACCCCGAAAGGATGAAAGGCAAAGTCAACCTCGGCGGAATTTGAACTCAGAACGTAACAGCAGAGGAAATACCGCTAAGCATTTCGCCCGGCGTGCTAACGCTTCTGCCAGCTCGCCGCTGATCATCATCTGATCAGTAACATGCCTAATAGGGCCCTTGCATTGAAAAATGCAAAGAGCATGCAAACTAAATATTAAATGTTCACATTATAACAACTAACAAATAATTCGAATGAATAATTTCAGATCTTAATGATCATAATCATGTCTATTTA
>NC_068985.1:28861345-28863083 GCF_001194135.2 Octopus bimaculoides
ATATATATATATATATATATATATAATAAATCTCTGAACGAGGTATAAACAGGAGCTGCACGACAACGTGACAACGTGAAGTATATTTGCCACTTAGATGCGGCTAACCACTAAGGGTGAATGCTACTGTAGCTTACACACATGTGTGTGTGTGCATATCGCCTTATAAATATATGTATATATATTTATGTTCGTATATATATATATATATACATATACTCACACATATAAATATACATGCACACATCCAACCATACATACATGCATGCATACATGGCTCTCATGTAGTTTTGGTTTATTGTTTTTCTTCCAGCTTCTTTAGAACATATTAATAGCAAAAGAGGCACACAGAACACTGGAATGTGCGGGCATGTACATAGTAGCCTTGCATATATAGTGTTCCGTAAGGAAGTTTAGTTAAGCATTTATCAGGGATAACTTCAACTTTTAAACAGATACACACACATCAAATGACAATAACATAAAAATTACGCATCGGGATCAAGCAAATTCTTAAGTTATAATAATCATTCATTTTTCATTAATTATGCCAATTATTTGGAATAATACTCTTACTTCAGTCTAAATACAAATATATTTGGTACACTAGTGAAAAAAAGCGTTAATTTTATAACATAAACAGGACTTGTTAATGATATCAATATGAAAAGGAAATTCGTTGAAACTATTTATAAGCAAGTATAACATAACATGCTATCACAGGAAATTTGGTCGCCGCTGCTGTCATAGACGTAGGTGTTGCATGTTTTATTGTGTTCGATATATGAGAATGAAGTCGAATTTTCACGCAAGGCAAATGCAGCACATTCTATTCTACTTCTAGTAACCATTGTATTCGTCATTTGTACATTCTGTAACTTAGGCTTTTTGGTCATCTTTGAAGTATATTTATTCTGATCTGAAAAAATTAATAATTACAATATAACATAGCGTATGCGTGCGCATGTGCGTGGTAATGTGCATGTACAGTAACCCCTCGACTATCGCATGTACGACATTCCAAACCACCCCCTCCGCGAAAGGGGAAACCAGCGTACTGTATATTTTCTTTTATTTTTTAATTTTATAATATATATTTATTTTATTATAATTACGAAACAACACCACGGAGGAACCGGCGCATGCTTAAAAAATAAACCGCTATAGGTGAACCGTGATAGGTGAACCACGATATGGCGAGAGATTACTATACATCTGTGTATGTGTATGTGTACAACACGAGTGAGCGTATGTGTTTCGTTTCTTTTTTATATTTGAGAAGTCTTTCCAGAAAAATAAGGCGTTGGCCCTATAAATACCTTGTGGTATCTATCTTGATGTAAAAGGAAAGCTTTCATTACCACACCGTTCTTCATTAAAAAATGTCATTAAAATTGTGAGGCACACTGAACAAGTGTTTTCTACTATAGCCTCGGGCCGAATAACGCCTTGTGAGTGGATTTAGTAGACGGAGTCTGAAAGAATCCCGTCGCATATGTATTCTTTTATTCTTTTACTTGTTTAGGTAATTTGACTGCTGCCATGCAGGAGTAGCGCCTTTAGTCGAGAAAATCGACCCTAGGACGTAGTCTTTGTCAGCCTAGTACTTATTCTAACGGTGTCTTTTGCCGAACCGTTCACGGGGACGTAAACACACTAATATCGGTTGTGAAGCGATAATGGGGGAGGAACAAACACACATACACACACATATTTATATATATATATATATATATAT
>NC_068985.1:28863203-28863600 GCF_001194135.2 Octopus bimaculoides
GACGGATTTCTTTTAGTTTCCGTCTATGAAATCCACTCACGAGGTTTTGGTTGGCCCAAGGCTATAGCAGAAGTTACTTGCCAAATTTGCCACGCAGTGGGACTGAACCCGGAACCATGTAGTTGGGAAGCAAGCTTCTTACCACAGAGCCACGCCTGTATGTTTCCGTGAGTGTGTGTATGAGACTGTGCGTGTGTGTGAGTCTGTGTGTGTGCATGTGCGTGTGGGTGGGTAGGTGCGTGTATCTTTGTTTTTCCTCCACCACGTTGGGTTTTTTATGTCCCCGGCAATAACTGGCCGATGGAATAAGTAACACACTTCAAAGAAAAAGGTACTGGGGTCCATTCATTCGACTAAAAGTCGATACAGTCTAATCATACACACACACACACACACA
>NC_068985.1:28864659-28865022 GCF_001194135.2 Octopus bimaculoides
ACACACACACACACACACACACACACACACACACACACACACACACACACACACACACACACATATATATTTGTGTGTGTGTGTGTGTGTGTGTACGTCTTTATATATATCTATACATGCACACCTGTGTACACTTAAACATGTATACATACTCTCATCATTCTAAGTAATTGTGTATGTATTTATATGTTTGTATAGAATATTTATCGTATCTATAAAGCTAACCTGCACATTGCACGGATACCGAATTGTTTTCACTGATCTGTGCGCTACTGTTTGTAGTTAGTGTTGTTGTAGTTAGTGTTGTTGTAGATTGGTCTGTTGTAGATTGGTCTGTTGTAGATTGGTCTGTTGTAGATTGGT
>NC_068985.1:28865032-28865597 GCF_001194135.2 Octopus bimaculoides
TTGGTCTGTTGTAGATTGGTCTGTTGTAGATTGGTCTGTTGTAGATTGGTCTGTTGTAGCATCGGATCCTTGGGTATATGTGGTTGATATTGACGTTGTGGTTTCTATTGTGATGTCGTCCAATTCATTGCATTTTACAGTTCCATCATTTATGATATTGTTGACTGGACTACCAGAAAGTGCATCGGTGTGGTTGATTTTGCAGACATGTAGCTGAGTTTCTGAAACTATAACGAAACGATATACTCGAAAAATTGGTAAATAATTACACGTGTCTATACACATGCACAGATATATTTACTACTCACCCGTAGATGCTAATGCATTATGTTTGTGCGTATATACATACACACACACACACACACACACACACACACACACACACACACATACACATATATATATATATAAATATACATATATATATATGTATGTATGTATGTATGTATGTATATCGCCATGATAGATCGCTAGCCACTACACATTCTTTATTTTCTCTCCTTGTTTCTTTCTGTGTTCTTTTCTGTGGAAGAGCGTAGGCCCGAAACGTTAAAGACTTTTTCAC
>NC_068985.1:28865754-28866823 GCF_001194135.2 Octopus bimaculoides
TATATATATATATTTGCTTAGTATATTTGGGGAAAAAAATTGTAACGTGCGTTTAAATGTTCTTCTGCTACTACATGTTAATTATATAACTCAGGGTAGGGGTCTGTGTGCAGAATACCTTTCTGTTTTGGATTAATATAATAATAATAATAATAATAATAATAATAATAATAATAATAATAATAATAATAATAATGATAACAATGATAATAATAATAATAATATTCCAGGGAGACACGCTCTCTCCACTCCTGTTCTGCCTGGCACTCACACCTTTAACTGAATTGCTAAATAGAACTGGATGCGGATACAAATGTTACGGCAAAACAGTCAACCACCTTATATATATATGGATGACCTAAAATCATACGCTAGAAATGATAAAGAGCTGGAAACACTACTACAGACAGTACATGGCTTTACCAAGGAAATAGATATGAAATTCAGATTAGAAAAATTTGCCAAAGCAACCCTGAAAAGAGGAAAATTAGTTAAGAATAGCAACAGCACACTAGATAAAGCCAATGAAATAAAAGAATTAGACGAAAGCCGGCCATACAAATATTTAGGAATCAATGAACTAGATACGATTCAACACACAAAAATATGAAAGAAAAAATAAAGAAAGAGTACTATAGACGAGTTAGATCAATACTAAAAACAGAGCTCAATGCTAAAAACAAGATAATAGGTATTAACATTTTAGCCGTCCCAGTTATAAGTTACAGCTACAATATCCTTAACTGGACACTAAACGAACTATCTAAAATAGACAGGAAAACAAGAAAAATAATGACAGAATCTAGGATGCACCACCCAAAATCTGACATAGAAAGGCTATATATACAATGTACAGAAGGTGGTAGGGGTCTTATACAAGTGGAAAACTAGTATACAATAACTACCATAGGACTGCAAAAATACCTACTTCAGAAGCAAGGAAAACTAATGCAAATAACCACAAAACACGAGCAAAACAAAAAAAAACATGTTTTCAGTATTTAAGGAAGCAAAAAGTCATACTACCTAACAAATATGAAGAAGAAGAAACAACAAAAGCTATAAAACA
>NC_068985.1:28866833-28868515 GCF_001194135.2 Octopus bimaculoides
ACACACAAAAATATGAAAGAAAAAATAAAGAAAGAGTACTATAGACGAGTTAGATCAATACTAAAAACAGAGCTCAATGCTAAAAACAAGATAATAGGTATTAACATTTTAGCCGTCCCAGTTATAAGTTACAGCTACAATATCCTTAACTGGACACTAAACGAACTATCTAAAATAGACAGGAAAACAAGAAAAATAATGACAGAATCTAGGATGCACCACCCAAAATCTGACATAGAAAGGCTATATATACAACGTATGGAAGGTGGTAGGGGTCTTATACAAGTGGAAAACTAGTATACAATAACTACCATAGGACTGCAAAAATACCTACTTCAGAAGCAAGGAAAACTAATGCAAATAACCACAAAACACGAGCAAAACAAAAAAAAACATGTTTTCAGTATTTAAGGAAGCAAAAAGTCATACTACCTAACAAATATGAAGAAGAAGAAACAACAAAAGCTATAAAACAAATGAAATCCAAGCTAAAACTAGAACAGCAACGGTTTCCAACAAAATACAAGGCTCCATCTCTGGGATGTATTTAACAAAGAAAAATTCACATTTGGAACTTGAGAAAAGTCTTGCATATTTTTCTGTTCCACTCACAGATTGCACTTGTAATGTACAAATTAGCCGGTCGATTTCTCTTTCTGAAAAGCCCATTTTATCCAGATTCTCCTTTAATCATTTACTTACAGAATCTAGTGCTCCAATTATTATTGGTATGAATATGAATTCATTATCTGGAGATAGAAGCTGGAGGTTTCGAAGCAGTTGTCCATAGATGTCCTCTTTTTCTTTGATCTTCAAAGAGATATTTATATCTGCAGGGTAGCTGACCTCTATGACGGTACTTACCTTTTCCCCTCTGTCCCAAACAACAATATCCGGCCTGTTATGCTTACATTTGCCAGAAGTTTTGATAGGAATATTCCATTAGTATTACTTAAGTTAGTGTTTATGAATGTATTCCATAAAAGAATGATTTTCTACGTTTATTTCAGGACAGTCTTTTTTGCGGATGGTACTGTAAATTATTTTAGCAACGGCATCGTACCGCATAGGGAGGTAGTACCGTGACGACATTTTAAGAAAGATACTAATCACATGCGTGATGTCTTCCACAGAAAATATGACATAGCGTACACGTGGTTGCACCGAAACTCCCGGGAACACCAAAAGTATCACTGACGATGCGTCCAGAGCGTTCGCGGGATGTAACTTAAAGCTAAAACTAGACTGACAGACAGACAGACAGACAGACAGACAGACAGACAGACAGACAGACAGAGATACGTATATATATATATACATATATATACATACATATATATACATGTGTATATATATATATATGTATATATATGTATGTATATATGCATCTATGTATGTATGTATGTATGTATGTATGTATGCATGTATGGGTGGTGAGTTATGTATATATGAATGAATGTTTTTGTTCTGATTATTTTTGCCACGTGTCTATTTTTGCATTTTCATCACATAAAAAAACTGTATATTTTTCGATGTGTGCGTGTGCGTGTGTGTGTGTGCACATGCGCGCGCATTACACACACATACATATACACACCAAAGAAAGATTAATATTCTTTCAAAGAGCCAACCAACGAAAGAAAGAAATAACCAAATAACCATTGAATACGTATATTGCGCCT
>NC_068985.1:28868636-28872868 GCF_001194135.2 Octopus bimaculoides
GAGCAGATGATTTTTTACCCTTTTCTCTCCCGGAGATTGAGATAACTACTATTCAATGGAAAGCATTAAAAAGGAAGAGTGAAAAAACAGTTAGAGTGAAGGAGTATACGTTCTAAGTTGGCCCATTTGTTGTTATTTACTTTTTATAGTACTTATTTTTACTTCTCCACAAGATATTCTCTTGCTAGTGGATTTAAGTTTTTTAACATTGTGTATAAACTACAAGATCCAAGGCTAATCAAGACAAAACGTAATAAAAGAGATAAGAGAACAGGGATATATTCGTCCACCATAGAGTGTGAATTCAGCAAAAAGTATTCATGTGCGGTAATGATATTCTGCCACGTACCCATGTCCCTTTAGGACAACAATTAGTGGTTAATCACAGTCCACAGTGCTAATGAATATCTTCGTAGTAATTTGTTATTACGAATAGTAATTTGTTATTCTCATTAATGTAGTGCTGAAACACTCGTCTTGTCATTCTCTTTCTTTTTTGATATTCTTTCAAATAGTAAAGTGTTATAATTGTTAATCATTTTCTTGTATGGGGTAGAGACAATTAATTACTATACAAATGTAATGTATTACATGAAGTTACAAAACAAGTTCACCCGGCTGATGTGTGTCGTTTCTTCTCTCCTTTATCTCTGTAGTTTATGTACAAATAACTTAATATTGATTTAAATTCCCCAATTAACATATAAATAATTGTACAATGAGTTAGTTGCACTGATGAGATATATAAATATCGAGACCCGTCAACAGATGAGTAATAAATAAATTAAATCCAGGCAGTTACATACTTAATAACTACATTATAACACCATAGTGAATTATACTAAATAATGTACAGTAATTTACAGTAGAGTGGAATACGCTTTTTATTTTTACTGTTAGTTTTACTATCCTTTATGCGCTGTTTGATTTTTTTTTTTACGTTACAATGTTTCATTACTTTATCACTTATTCCACATTTCTGTTAACAGTTTCTTTCCTGAATCTGACCATCGTCTGATAATCTTCACAACTGAGACTAATTAATAATCCATGATCTACCAAGCAATACATTCTAAAAATTCAACTCTGTTATAATATATACATAACTACACAAATGTTAGAAAAATTATATCGCTTACTGTTGAAATCGTGATCCTTCAAAAACTTGTATTCTCCATAAGATTCAACTGACCTCCATTGAAAATTCTTCGGACAAGTGGGTGTGTTGTCATAACAATAATATTTATTACAAGTATAGTCCGTGTGTGTTGAATCTAGAGACAAGAAAAAGAAAATTAATAATACATAGAGATAGTACTTACGGACTTTCAGTTTTCATTACAGCACTGGATTTCAGATATATCTATTCTTTTATTGGCTTCAAACATTTAAATGCATGTACACTATCATATGAAATGTAATGGCAGCATCGAGATCAATACTTATTAAGCAATTGATGTTTATTGTATCGACCGTCCAAAGCCAAAGTGCAACCAACGGATTCCTCCAAAATAACCACTGGGAGAAATATTCATGTGTATGTATGTATGTATGTATGTATGTATGTATGTATGTATGTATGTGCGTGTGCTTGTGTTGTGTGTGTCTGTGTGTGTTTTACTTGCTTCATTCATTAGACTGAAACCATGCTGGAGCACCGCCTTCAAGAACTTTTATTCTTACGACTCGATCACAGTACTTCTTTTAGCCCGGACTTTCCAAGAGTGAGACAGCTTGAGGTTCACTAGTTCAGACTGTCAAAGTCGTAAGCGATGGCATTGGCATGCAGTTTGGAATAGACAAACGTGCGATACTAGTGATAAAAAAAGGAAAAACATCCTAGTTAGATAAGAATAAACTCCCATATAAGACATCAATCCGGGCAATGAATAAGAGTGAACGTTACAAGTACCTAGGTGCATTGAAGACAGATAAAATCTTCTGCCAGGAAATAAAAGAGCAGGTGAGAAATGAAAACCTTAGAAGAGTTAGAATGGTAATAGGCACTAAACGAAATGAAGGGAAAAGCATCTCTGCAGGGAGCACATGGGTGGTCTCTTTAATACGATATTCTGCAGGTTTCCTGAACTGGACTAAAAAAAAACTAAGAGACATAGATTGTAAATCCAGAAAAATAATGTCCACGTGCAGGTCGTTGCATTCCAGAGGCAGTGTCGGTAGATTATACTTAGCATGAAAGAAGGGTTAGAAGACTGATAGTAGCAGAAGACTGTGTAGTGATAGCAAAATGTGACATATAAGAGCATTTAAGAAGCAACTCAGAAAGAATGATTTCAGCTAACAGATAAGAAGAGAAAGAAGTTGCAGAGATGGCAACGGAATACAAGAAAATAAAAAGCAGGAGCGAGGAAGAAATATCTGGGGAATAGAACTACACGGTCAGCCTCTCAGACAAACGCAGGACATCGCAGCAGACTAGTCTTGGTTATGGCTGAAGAATGAAGACCTTAAGAACGAAAACGGACTCATAATGCCTGCTCAAAGACTCTCATTGCAGACGAATATCACGTTGGCACTCCGTCGTTTACGACGTCGAGGGTTCCAGTTGATCCGATCAACGGAACAGCCTGCTCGTGAAATTAACGTGCAAGTGACTGAGCACTCCACAGACACGTGTACCCTCAACGTAGTTCTCGGGGATATTCAGCGTGACACAGTGTGACAAGGCTGACCCTCTGAACCACAGGCACAACAGAAACAGGGTCTGGGAATCGAAACCACGATCTTATGACAGCGAGTCCGCTGCCCTAACCACTGGGCCATTGCGCCTCCACAGACGAATATCATTAAGGCCAAAATCGACAAATCCGTGAAAAGTGCGAAGTGCAGAGTATGTAATGAGAAACAGGAATCCGTTATAATTTCCTGTAGACCCTTGGCACAGAAGCAGTCACGAATGTGGGGCTAAGGCATTGTACTGAGATGTGATATATTAGGGGAAAGAGGATTTGAAGTAGGAAGAAAATCGGAAAACCAAGATCAACCGGAAAGTGTAAGAACAACCAGGATAAGGAATAAATGGATTTAATGTACAGAGTGATCGCGGAATTCATACAAGGCGACCATATGTTAAGGTAGTGGACAAAGGGAAAAAAGAGTGCAACGTCATAAATGTGGCTGTATCTGCGAACATGAATGTAGGGGTCAAACAGGAGAGAATCGGAAAATACCAGGATTTGGCTTGGAAAATACGACGACTGTGGAGAATTTCTCCAAAAATAATCCCAGATATTATAGGTGTCCCAGGTACCGTCATCAACAGATTTAACAGCTCTCAGAATTATTATAAAATCTTCTTCTTTATGCAGAAGTAAAACTCACCTATTTCAAGAGACAAATGTGTTTCTCTCTCACAGAGGACCCTACAATCTTTCGAGCTGTCTTCGTCTTTAAATTCCTTACCATCAGAACAAGTGTAATCTTTATTGTGTGAATCCCAACGGCTATCAGAAGTCACTCTCAAACTGAAGTTATATTCAGGATACCTCCAAAACAACTGTCCATTCTCTTTTCTTTGTCCAACCCAATAATTATCAACTGGAATAATTTAGAGTTAATCATAAAATTAATTCAAAAGTGTTCAAAACAATAATACATATTGTGCGTGCGTGCATGTGTGAGTATGCACCTATACATACAGGTGGATGTCGGTATGCACATACATACCTGTACGTATATATGCATATACTCATTTACTATTTGTTTTTACATGATTGAACGCAGCGTCTCCAATTGTAAGTAGTTTTTCGTAACTTCATATTTTCCGACGCTACTCTATCTCTTTCTCTTTCTCTTCCTCTATCATTTTCCCCCTCTCGTTCTTCCTCTTTACTACTACGTATCTTGCTTTATCCCTCTCGTTCTTCCTCTGTTACCACTACGTATCTCTTTTATCCCCCTCGTACTTCCTCTCTTTCTCTTTTCCTTTCGTTGCTCACCTATTCTTCTACTTCCTCCCTTTGTTTCTCCCTCTACCACTCTCTCTCTTCCCCTCGTTCTTCCTCTGTTACTACTACGTATCTCTTTTTTCCCCCTCGTACTTCCTCTCTTTCTCTTTTCCTCTCGTTGCTCACCTATTCTTCTACTTACTCCCTTTGTTTCTCCCTCTGCCACTCTCTCTCTTCCCCTTACACCGGCATGGTCACATGCTTCCGGTCAATAATCCTTTTCTTCCTTGGCTGTCGCCGAGCAAACACGAACCATTTCGTCCC
>NC_068985.1:28873353-28877954 GCF_001194135.2 Octopus bimaculoides
ATATATATATATATATATATACATGAACATACATATATTGTTAGAAACAGTATTAAGGTATGTTTGAGAGTGTGTATTCGCGTGAATGTGCATGAGAAAAGAACCACTGAGAGTTTTTACGTAGTAAACTTACATAATTTCTGTATCAGACACTAAGATTTCCTACTCTACTACCACTCCATTGCATCACTTAGGTTTTTTTACATTTCTTTTTTGACTGATTCCGTATGCTGGTAAAGTTTCGTATAGAAATGCCGATGTTATTTCAAGACGAACACTGGCACTTATTTATGTGAGTATGTGTGTGCGTGTGTACAAGTGTGTGTGTATGTGTACGCTAATGTGTATGTGCGTATATGTGAGTGTGTATAAAATTATAAACACTGATATACTTTTGAGGAATGAATTAGCTAACTCGACTGAGATTGACTGTGTTATTACATACATAGATAAACAAACTGTGTAGTAAAGAAATGGATGGGTAAGTTAGATAGGAAGAGTAACATCCCTTGTATTTATGACTGTTATATCAGTCGCTCTTTCGAAGGTAGTTTTTGCAGTCTGAGATGGTGTGGAAGCCCTTAATTTATCAAGATGCAGCTTCAAGTAGCGATTGTATCACATATTCGCGAAAAACGCATATGCCGTGAGCAGCTACGCCGAAATGTCATCATGAGGATACCTTCTTATGCAATCTAATGCTGTTAAAACAATATCTAATGGTGTCTTTTTGAACGTCTACTCTCAGTCAATTATAAGAAAATATCCATACGTTTTAATATATTTTTATGTTCCAAGAGAAAGAATATAGGTGGAGCATTGTAAACAAATTTCTGCCAAATTCAAAAATAATAAACGTGATATAGTCGTTTACAGCAAAAGAAATCTGTGTTGTCACAGAAGTCAATATCCAATAGAAGTGAATATGTTCTTTCAAAATCATAAAGTGAACATTTATGAGCAACGGCCCTAAAAGCCTACATCATATGTACCCAGATTATAAAATTACATTGAGCTCGTAATCATTGCTGATTATTTACAAAGTTTTGATAAGAATCATGGTAAATTATTTACATCATCGACATTTGACGGATATTTATCCTCATCTTGTTTGTTGTTAACACAACGTTTCGGCTGATATACCCTCCAGCCTTCATCAGGTGTCTTGGGGAAATTTCGAACTTGGGTTCTCATTCGTAAGGTATTTTTCGATGTTGCTATTATTATTATTATTATTATTATTATTATTATTATTCAGGTCACTGCCTGAAATCGAACTCGGAATCTTGGGGTTAGTAGCCCACGCTCTTAACCCGAAGATTCCAGGCAGTGACCTGAATAATAATAACAACAATAATAATAATAATAACAACAACAACAACAACATCGAAAAATACCTTAGGAATGAGAACCCAGGTTCGAAATTTCCCCAAGACACCTCATGAAGGCTGGAGGGTATATCAGCCGAAACGTTGTGTTAACAACAAACAAGATGAGGACAAATAACCGTCAAATGTAAATAATGTAAATAATGTACATAATTCCTCATCTCTTAAATATGGAACTGTAGAATCATGGTAAGTAAGGTTCTCTTATATAAAGAAAGAGTTAATCTAATATGCATTCTATAAATTCGACCTGTTAGCGGAATTGTGAAAAAATGGAAAACTTTTTTGAAGCTTGTCATGTAACTCTTTACTGTTGTTGTTACTAATCCAATACCTAGAATACGGGATTTTGAATATAGGCCCTTTTGAAATGAAGGTATTAATCATTCAAATAGAAACAATTATAAATTAATTGAAAACTTTTATTTCGATTAAACTTAAACTTACCGGCGCACTCCTTCGCAGACGTCATCTTTGATTCAGTTTGAACGTGAATAGGATGACCGTTGAAAATTAAACACCATCTTACAGCTTGAAAATAGTCTCCTTTTTCCAGCCTAATATATTGATACGAAGCCGGAATATTTCTTAATTTTTCTAACTCTGAGTCGCTGAGTTCTCCACCTGTTACTTTATCTTTTTTTTTTTTTTTTAAAGACAAACAAAATACAGTGATTAATAGATGCAGATTTCCTTTTCACAGAAATATTGATTTCTTTATTGCCCACAAGGGACTAAACATAGAGGGGACAAAGGGATATGAAGTCGATTACATCGGCCCCAGTGCGTAACAGGTACTTATTTAATCGACCCTGAAAGGATGAATGGCAAAATCGACCTCGGCTGAATTTGGACTCGTAACTTAGCGGCAGACGAAATACCGCTAGGCATTTCGCCCAGCGTGCTAACGATTCTGCCAGCTCGCCGCCTTCTTTTTCACACAAATATTCCCATTCCAAATATTCCCATTGCGCATATTGAGTAGTAGTAGTAGTAGTAGTAGTAGTAGTAGTAGTAGTAGTAGTAGTAGTAGTAGTAGTAGTAGTAGTGGTGGTGGTGTTGGTGCTGGTGGTGGTGCTGGTGCTGGTGGTGGAAGGCGTGCACTGTAACAGCGCGTCACTGCTTCCACCCATTTGTTGGTGAACCCATATTACTTCAAGCGGGTGACGCCTCATCGTCATTTAGGCGATAACCCTCCGACCCATTGGTCTATTTGAGTAGGTGCTGCAGTTGAGTGTTTTACGAAGACGGAATGCAAATCCTACCTCAACCTTTTGTAGTTGCCTCTTACAACACGCAGAGTAAACGTTTGACCTATTCTTTGATATGCCAGTTTTGACACAGCACTTGAGCAACGTGAAATGATATGTTTTGCTCAAGAACACATGCTGCCAGATATGGGAATTGAACCCACGATCTGACGACCATGAACGCAACCCTAACCACTATGCCATTAATTTACTTCTCGTAGGTTAGAGCTCAAATCTTTGTGGAGTCAATTTGCTTTCATCCCTCTGTGCCCAAAACTAAATAGAAGGCATTTATTGGGATTGATTCCTCTGTAATTTAACACCATACGTTCCTATCATTGTAAATCATATTATTGCTGCTATTTACATATAATATATCTAGTTAATACCTATGCACCCGTTCGGGCTTTCGCACATTTATTGACGGACTGTTGGTAATTCTGTCTCTGTTTTTCTCTTTGCCATAATCGAATCTAATATTTTTAGTTTTCCCACCTTGTATCGCAAACACATTACGTTGCAGTTTTAGCCTAGCCTAAACTGAATTTCTTTTTATTTCTGTCTAAAACATTTACTCCACTTCATCCATCCCGAAGTCATCATCCTCGATGCAAACCCTTTGGGTTATCATACTATTCTCATACCGTTAGTGCTAGTACACAAGCCGCAACTTTTATCACCATAGGCTCACTGCAACAATTAGTATCATCCTCTATACGTATTTTTAACTAATATTCATACACTCCAAACATCGAATAGTCCAGCTTCTTCTTAATTACGACCATTACAACCCATTTTACTTTACTATGACTCTGCTAAGAATACAGCACACACATACACACACACACACCTCTTGGGCCCTGTTTCACATCAGGTCTGTTAACTGGTTACAGCTTCACCAGTGTTATGCTAACTCCTCTTGACTGTAAATGTGTTTCATCCCTAACCCATCTGTGACAGCTACGGAGGAGAGCAAACTACACGTTTAAGCATGATCATTTGTATTTTTCATGCAAACAAAACTCATGACACAAAAATAGTTTACAAATAGCTGCATAACGAAACTCATGAGAGACTGCCACCCGTACACGTAAAAACGAATTCATTAATTGGACATTTTAAAAGATGTCCTACCTTAAATCTTCAAGTTGAAATCTACAAACATAACAGTATGCGCCTATGTACATCTTGTTGACCATGATTTTTCTGTAGATATTCCGTAGCCAGTAGCCACAAAAGGAATCGGACACGTTTGACTTCTGATTTGCAATCAACTGTACTCGCTCGATAAAACTCTACCCTCAATTTTTTTTTTCATTCCAGTTATCTTAACACGATGTAAAGGAAAATGATCAATTTTTTTCAGCTTCATACTCTCTCTCTCTTTCTCTCTCTCTCTTTCTCTCTCTCTCTTTCTCTCCCTCTCTTTCTCTTTCTCTCTTTCTCTTTTTCACTCTTTCTCTCCCCTTTTCTCTCTTTTTCTCTCTCTGTCTCTCTCTTTGTCTCTCTCCATTCTCTCTATCAAACTATTCTAAGTTTTGTGAACACATGGTACTATGTGATCCTCCTCCCAAAAATGAAATCTCTGTGACTGCGTTCCCACTTCTAACAACTAATAAATAATTGAAACAGCTGTTAACAACCAAGCTTTCCAAAATTGACATTTCTCAGCAACTACCAGTACGGCTCCCAGAAAGTTAAAACTGTTGGCGACCTGCTCACTTATATTATTCATCCGCAAACCTTTATGTGACACACAGTACTCGTGTACAGGCATGTCTATTTGATAGAGGGAGTAAACTAATACACAGCACAAACATTTGACGACTATAAATAAATCATCTATACAGACTGTTGACTAGGTAATTGCGAAAACCCCATCAGTCATATACCACAAGAGAGTCCACCATTTATACATACATATATATATATATATATATATATATATATATATATATATATA
>NC_068985.1:28882705-28883148 GCF_001194135.2 Octopus bimaculoides
CGTAAATAAACAAAAACAAAACTATTCTATTCTGTGAGAGAAATTACAGTATGTTAACAAACAAGTGAAATAAATTATTGGAAAGAAAATAGAATATTGAATAAAACTTAGAAATAAAGAATAAAACGTAGCTCAGATTTCTATCTTTACAATCTCTCACCACGTGCGTGGATTCCTTCGAAGATGGTTGTTCGCTTTGGTTCACTCACATTAATGTGCGTTGTATATATACTATTTACTTTCTTTTTCAACGGATATAATGCAGGACCGTCGTTAAACAAAAGGTACCGAGTTTTGTGTCGGTTTCAGCAAATATTTATCTTCTATATGGAAAGATACCTGTTGGTTGCTTCGAGAGACAGGGAAAAACACGTCTTAACACTACGAAACCGGAAGTATATATGTATATATATATGTATATATATATATGTATATATATATAT
>NC_068985.1:28884474-28888055 GCF_001194135.2 Octopus bimaculoides
AGTATGTGTCGTCATAAGCATAGATAGATAGATCGATAGATAGATAGATAGATAGATAGATAGATAGATAGATAAATAGATAGATAGATAGATAGATAGATAGATAGATAGATAGATAGATAGATAGATAGATAGATAGAATATATGTACGTATGTATATGCATGTGTGTCTATGTAGATATGTTCGAGTAGTATATTCCTGGGTATGGTATATAGCCAGTTAGAAAATTTCCATTGGTTTTACGTCTACTATTACACTTGACAAAAACTGCTGACTAAACAGACATGTTTCCCTGAAGCACTTAGCTCCCTTAATGCAGGAAATAAATAGACAGCTTTGATCAACTTGATGATGAAAAGAACGAAACGAAACGGGAGACTTAGAAGTTAAGATATTCTGCTCTTCTGCTCTCGATCAAAAGTTCGATTCCTGGAGGTGCGTTGTATCCTTCAGCGAGACACTTTATTTCAAATTGCACCAGTCAACTCAGCTGCCAACAAAGAGTTGTATATACAAATGAAAGGGCCAGCCTTGTCTTAATATATGTCACACTGAATCTCATCTCCGTGAGAACTACGTTAAGGGTACGCATGCTTGTGGACTGCTCAGCGCGTTGCATATTAATTTGACGAGTAGTCTGTTTCGTTGACCGATCAGCTTGAACACTCGTCGGCGTATTCAACGGAATACCAGTTTATATATTTATGTATGAACACAAACACATACCTTTTTCAGAGGGATAGAAATATTTTTAAAAAGATATTTTATATACATGTAGTCTTTACATACATGCATATATATGTGTGTGTGTGTGTGTGCGTGTGTGTGTGTGTTTATAATTATAATTTAGGATATCTAAGAGATACCACCACGCTGGAAATAGCAGTCAAAACTTGACTCTAAAACCACATTATATGTTCATATAGCACCAGGAGAGAAGACGAAGAGACAAAATAAACTAGCAAAAATTACTGGATAATTCCAGACCTCGGATTTCTGGCTCTGCATAAGAAATGCTCTGCCTTCATCAGTAGAATATACTCATAAAAGCACATAAATACAAATATATATATATATATATATATATATATATATATATAGCATACGATATACTTACATACACGAACGTATACATACATATATATGCATGTATGCACACGACCAGTTTAAATTACCTGCCTAAAAACTCCTCGTGCGATATGGTCAGAATACCACCGCAGTGAATATAATGGCGAAATAAATATATAAATTTATATAAATAAGGATAAGATCGATATTTAAATACCGATTTTATCAAGTGGCCAGCATGGAAATAAAAACGATCAAAGGTAATAATTATTTAAAATTATTACCATGCTGGCCACCTGATAAAATCGGTATTTAAATATATATATATATCATAAAACGAAACAAATGATTATAACGTAAAATAATGATATATACTCGGAAAATAAGCGTAAGAATATAAGACAAATTCAAAAATAACACTTACAAAAGAAAGGGAAAATTGTGATGAATATGGTGATGGCTCTAAACAGCATTTTTCCACTCCGAGAAAATTATAGCTAATATTTTAAAATCAACTGCTTTAACTTGAAATGCTTACTATACTTACTACACTGGTGTTATGTTTCTTACTTTATAATTCAGTATGCATAAGCCCACTCTCTTATAACTGTGTGTGTCTATTTGCATGCTATTTTTAGTTTGTGTTTGTGTACACAAATGCATATACGAATATAAAAGCACATGTATATACATATGTACATGCATACAGGAATATGTATGTGAATATGCTTGCGTGTATTGACGTGTTAATATATAGAAGATTCTTTAGATGTGTTAGCTGTAACCAGGTTACAAACTAATTATAAAGGTCCTGTGCAGTCATCCTTGTATATCTCGTTAGTCGGTGGAATGATATTCCGTTGTAATCCTTTTTACTGTCTTACTAATTAAGCAAATAAGTAGCTGAGACGTCAGAGTGGAATAGAATTTTTGTTTAGATATTCGATCTGGCTCTGTAACTTGTAGGTTCGAATCCTGCTGAAAACAACTATGTTTTCCATCCTTTCGAGGTTGCTGAAAATGTGCAACTCTGGTACTGAGTTCGAGTCTTCTTTCTCTCTCTCTTCCTCCTCCCCTTCTTTCTCTCTCTCCCTCCCTCCTCCCTCTCTCTATAATGGTCCTATACTTCTAATTCAATAATCCGCCCAGATCATAATGTGCTACACTAATTTGGTCTGAGAATTGTCTTAAAGTTAAACTTGCCTCTGGAATACCCAGCCACATATACGATGTCTTCACAAGGAGAATGTTGCATTCACAAGACCGTTTTAGCGCGGGATCCTGATTTAAGAGATTCTGGAAATTTAAGAACAATATTGGCCATGCATTTTCCATGTTGTATGACTGATGTAGCGGCATTGGAGAGAATGCAGTTTAGATATTTTGAGACAATCCCATTCATCAAGACTTTTCATAAAATTTATTTTGTTTTTTATTTTATTTTAGTTTCCTTCTGGTGTGCCTCAATTCTCATATCGTAAAATTTTAATTTTATTCTTTATATTTTATTTATTTTTACTTATTTTATATGTGATCACAGGAAGGAAATAGTGTTCTGTGTGTAACAGTACAAGAGAGAGAAAAGAAAGGTGCTGACTTTTGGCTCTATATAAAAGGAACGCTCTGATGTCCGTAGGAGTTCATTCTGTAATACATATGAGATTGCTATCAACAATTACTTCTGTGTTTCTGATATTGTTTGACGAAATGTACGATTCTTCTGAGAAAAGGCAATATAGTTAAGCACATCATCTTTTCCAGAGTACATGAGCTCATATTTCTTTCTCTTTAGTTACGTATCGTTTATATCAACCATTGAAACAGCATTTATATCAGTTTTATTCGGTAATCAATTCCTTTGCTGGTCTTCTGAAGCTTAGAGTCGTCTATGAAGGTTACTGTCTTTGATGACATTGTAATATCATTTATGCGGACCGAAAGCAGTTCCTTAAAAACAGCACGAGTAATTTATGGTAGACTTCATCAAACATTGGTTCTACGTAACAAGAAAAGTTTAAACCAATTTAAACCAATGCAGTAGTTTCTCATGGTACCCAATGTAGAGTAGTTTTTTAACAACAGACTGTTGAAGACGATTCTCTCGAAGGCCTTGTTAAAGTCTAGATATATGACATCTGTTCTTGAGCCCTCTGCCAAAACTTTACGAAAGTTATCGTAGGTCCCAGGACATAACTGGTACTTAATTTGTCCACCATGAAAGGATAAAAGGCAAAGTCGACCTCGGTGGAATTTGAACTCGGAACGTAAAGACAGGCGAAATGCCGCTAAGAATTTCGCCCGGCGTGTATAACGTTTCTTATTTCTTTATTGCTCACAAGGGACTAAACATAGAGGGGACAAACAAGGACAGACAAAGGGATTAAGTCTATTACATCGACCCCAGTGAGTAACTGGTACTTAATTTATCGACCCCGATATATATATACGTGTGTGTATATATATACATGTATGTGTATACATATATATATATATATATATATATATATATATA
>NC_068985.1:28888116-28890592 GCF_001194135.2 Octopus bimaculoides
GTATAGGATAAAAATTGAATATTAATTTTTTACCAGTTCCCAGCGTGAGTAAAAATGTCCGTAGATTGAAAATATCAATATATTATATGTGTGTATAAGAGTTATCCACTGAGGAAAAGCCACTGGGTGGTTTTCCATCACGCTAGAAATGCGAGCTAAATCCCAAACCACGAAAAAGCTAGTCTTCAAAAACAAAACATTTTCGTGGTTTGGGGTTTAACTCAGCTCAAGTAGGTTGTTAAGTTGAGGCACCAAGTTCTCCCTAAGTTCATTCTGCTACAATAATAGCAACAGGCATGTAATTCTTTTAATCTCTAGTTCTGATGAAAAAAAGTATAATGGTGAATCTTGTATGTTGAAAACTTATATGGTCTTATGCGTCCAAGGAAGACGGTGTATTTCAAATTGATGTAATGCTTGCATTGATCGATTAAATGGAGCCACCCTGAAACGGCCTTAATGCACTAAGGCCTTCACATTCTCGTTACTTATTTGCTTTATATATATATATATATATATGTATGTATGTATATATTGCAAGATTTATTTACAACATTTGCAACAGTGAGTAGTCGCTGAAGCAGAAACTCGTGTAGGTCATTATAATATGCTGTATACAACTATAAAATAGATTTTGTGTATGTACAAGTCTCCATACTCTTTATTATTAATAATAATATTATTATCGGTCAGTTCAATAAGTATCCGGACTGTTGCCATAGTAACAAAGCTAAAACACGCAATGTAAAGCCGCTTTGGCACAGATTTACCTTGAACTCTGCTGCACATGTACACTAAGTTTTAACGTTCTAGCTCACTTCCACCTTCCTTCCAAGTAATGCTTAGAAGGAAGGTGGTGGCGTGTGATCGTCGCATTGACCATGAGAGAAAGTTAAACAGAGAATCTGCATCAAATTTTGTCAAAAGTTTGGTGATACTTGCTATGAGGCCTACGCAAAGTTTTCAAAGTTTTCATCGTTCTCGACACAACCATAGAGATCTTTGCAACTGAAACCCGAGTGTCGTTTTGGTCAGCTTAAAGCAGTTTTGGCACAAACTTGGCAGACATGCGTCTCATACCCAAATCTTCAGTGATAATAGACTGATGTGTGAACCGTAACTAATCTGCACATCCTCAGATAATTCATGCATGATGATCCGACGATCTCCCCTCACAGCTGCACGCACATCTGCTATGTTTTTCTCAGTTCTGCAGGTTGTGGATCTCCCAGGACGTTCGTCAATATCGACATTTTTTCAGCCATCTTCGAAACGTCTGAACCATTTGTACACTTGTATGTGGCTCATACATTCCACTCCATACACTTTCTGCAACTTTGCGTAGGCCTTTGAGCAGGTGTCGCCATGACAGCTTTCTCTGTCATGGTCAATGTGACAATCACACGCGACACACCTTCCTTCCAAGCACTTCTATAAACAGCGGAAGCGAGTTAGAACGCTGAAACTTAGTACGCATGCACAGCAGAGTTCAAAGTAAGCTTGTTCCAAGCGTCTTTCTTCCGTGCGCTTTAGCTTTGTTACTATGGTATCAGTCCGGATACTTATTGATCAGACCTATTTTTACCGTCCCGCGAAGAGTACCCGGAATTACCGATCGGTAGAATTCACAGAATGACTAACAACTAAACCAGGACACAGACGTTAGATACTGATTGTTGTGGTTAGCTATGGACATGACTTCAAACTGCTCTGGTCCAGGAGTTCCTCAGTATTGAGAAGTGTGGAACCAGCTCTTAGCTAGTATTGTTTCCACGTCTCATTCGATTCGGAGTAGAAGCACCTATCAAAGTCCCAGTTATCAGAGTCACAGAGTTAATTAGCATATTAACCCTCACAGTATTTGAGAGTTCTTTGGGAAAGGAAAAGGTCAGGCTATTCAACTCCGACAGCAAATCCAGAAGTGGAGACACCCAGGCAGTCCTGTGCCCTCTCTGATACTATTCCGGAAAATCCAGGCTTGGCGGGGCTCTTCAGCCCTGTGAAGCAATTTACCAAGGAGAACGTCACTCTAATACAAAACCTATAGCCTGCTGGTTATCGCAACTATCTTATCCCACTAAACCACTATGGTCAGATCTCCAGGTATCGCCATGACAACTTCCTCTGTCATGGCCAATGTGACGATTTCACGCTACACACTTTCCTTCCAAGCACTGCTGTAAACAGCGGAAGTGAGCTTAGAAGCTTAAAACTTAGTGTGCATGCACGGCAAAGATCAAAGTCAATTTTCTTCCAAGCGTGGATCAGATTGCACGAGTGATTCTCACTTTGAAACTCGTAAGCACAGGCAGGAATAAAACCCTGTAGTGTCAAGGATCAGTTAACAGCCACTTGAGAAATTGTCGTTCTTCATGATCTTCGGAAACTGCCGTCACCATCATGTGTGTGTGTGTGTGTGTGTGTGTGTGTGTGTGTGTGTGTGTGTGTGTGTGTGTGTGTGTGTGTGTGTGTGTGT
>NC_068985.1:28891201-28897459 GCF_001194135.2 Octopus bimaculoides
TATATATATATATATATATTTATATGATGGTTTTTAAACTGTTTCTTAACGTCATTACGCTTCACTTCCCCATCTCTCACGTATTTCAACAATGTATCTCTTGGTTTAACTTTCTTGTTTAGACTCATGTTCATATTCATGTCTTCGTTTGTTTTCGTCCAGTTTGTTTGTATGAAACTTAGTTTGCAATGAAATGAACAAAGTTCGGTTTTGTTTAACTTTCTGAAACCGAGCGATGAAATACATAATGCATAAAAGATATTTTCTTTTCTTCCTGCTCGAAATTGTTTTGTAGACTTTTTTTAGAAAGATAAATCGATGTCAGCCTAATTACTGATATATGATATTGACGAATTATGAACAATACTTCAAATATTTAAGCAATGAAATGTATTGAAGTAGGCGTTAAGTCTCCAACAATGAGAATGTATCAAATTTAATTTTAAGTTGTGGAAGCAAGTTGAATTGATTAAAATTTGAATGAAATGGGAAGAATTGCTCTCATAAAATACCTGTTCGCATTAACTTCTCTCTCGCTAATCTTCTCTAGTTTATTCACCAACATTTATCAATCTGAATTTAGAAATTAAAGCATTAGGTCCTCAGCAAAGGAACTTGCTCTTATCATTTCAAGTCGATGAAAAATGTGCTTGTATGAAGAATCAGAAATAACAGTGTCACCGTTTTAGATGCCATTAAAGTAACTAGTATTGTATAACTTTCAATGGTTTCTTCAAACTACGATTTTTCAGTAACGTCGGCAACACGAGCTAATACAACTTTAATATGAGCAAGCGAAAAAGCACACCATGTAGTCGCTCAGCCGGCTTCAAATAGCAGCCCAACCAGCCTCAAAATACAACTTTGAAAAAGGGCACAGTAAATACTGTGGTTTGGTGATATATTTTCTGAAAAAAAAAAGAAGGGATGGTCATGACCTGAATAATTTTGATACTCGGTCTAGTCGGTCAAGTGTTTCCTGGGACTAAATATCGGTTTCAAGTTTTGACGCAAGACCAGTAAATTTGAAGGAGGCCTAAGGCGATAAAATCGACCGCAATATTCAGTTGGTTGTTACTTTATCGATCCCAAAACAATGTAAGGCAAGTTGACACCGGCAGCATTTGAACCAAGACCGTAAAGACGGGCGAAATGCCGCTAGAAGTGAGTACTTTTACTTCTCTTTTAAACTTTATTTCTATTTTAAAACGTATCGTATTTTGATATGCTCAACATGAGCAAAGTTTTCTCTCAGATCGGCAATACGTATCTCGTATTGAAACTGCCCACTCTTGTGGGCTACAGTTGTCTTTCAACTCATCGATCGGTAGACATCCAAGGGATAAGAGATAGGTGAAAGCTATTGGTTGAAAGTTCCTAGTCATTTCTATCAGATTTCAGGAATGCTTTGGTGTGTTGACGAAACTGTTTCTGTCCCTCATTCTATCAATTCAAACGTCTCAGGTTCGATTTTGTCTCTTATTCTTCGTCTTCTATACATCGATGATTTACTTACCAATACGTCCAACAACGTCCATTCTTATGCATATGACACTACCTTTAACTTCTTCCCAACATTCCTAAACTTCCTTCATCCACTCCCGGCCTAGATACCACGCGCCAAACATCTAGTAGTAATATCCCAATCGGGCCATTTTCAGCAACAAGAAAACACTAACCTACTCACATCACGAACATACCATCGCATTAGTCCCTTCTTAAAAAAGGATAAGCACCATTGCTCCAAATAATGGGCCACACTATCACTGAGGATCACTCTTGGCGAAAGCTATTAACATAGCTATGACCGTATCCCATTGAATGGCTCACTCAAACATTCCCAACCCATTAGTCTCTTCATTTCTCAGCACCCTCGTTATTTCCAACCTAATCGATACACTTAGTTTTTTTGTGCTTTTAATTTTTTTTTTTCAAAGGCGGAAGCCCTCTGAATTCTTTCCCCTTTCAAGTCTCCCCTGAAAGTGGAACATTAATCACATCAATCTCGGTGGCCTGGGAAAGCTTGAAAATTTCGTAGGCGTCGCTTCTAGCTCCTAATCCACCGAGTAAAAGAAAAAATATGGATACCCTCTTCGCTTGCAAATGATTCCCACTGAAAGCCAATAGTTTTATTGTTGGTGGCTGAAGCGCTGTTGATTCTGATGATGTTACTGTTATATCAAATATTTCAGGTGATATCACGACCATAGCTTATTAAGGAGTAACAATGGTGAAAATAAAATCTTGTTTTTTCTATTGGAAACTGAAACTATGACCTTGCTTCCATTGTCTATGCTGTAAGTGTATATGTATATATATGGTGATGCAATTAAACACGATTAGAATTGATAGATATAAATGTACATACATATCTACATACAAAAATACAAACATACATACATGTACACATATAGATACATATAAGTTTATAGATAGATGGATAGATAGATAGATAGATAGATAGATAGATAGATAGATAGATAGATAGATAGATAGATAGATCGATAGATAGATAAACTAAATATATTCAGAAGATAAACGCATATGTACAAGCATACAGTTATTTATATATTTTGACAAAATAATTTACTTTTACATGGAGCATAAAATCTACAGAAATTTAAGGGGATAATATATAGATTTTCACTTGACATCTGTTTCTGGGAGATCTGAATTAAGTAATGTTTATGATTAGCAGATAGACTGTACAAAATGTCAAGGATATGCAACCAGTAGATTGATGCATAACCGTAATATCACCTCACTTCGTCAGGAAGAAAAAATATCTGACAGTAGTTCACGTCGTGGTGCAAGAGATTTAAAGGTTGCGTACGTATGTATGCATCTATGTATATATACATATCGTTAACTCACTTCATCTAGTGTAGTACAAATAAATAATTAAACTGTTTTGTACAGTTCAACAAGGCAAAAGATCCTTAACGAAATTTGAACTTGAAACGTACATGGCGAAACGATGAAGGCCATAGAGACATTACCGCAATATCACCTCACTGCGTCAGGAGGGAAAATTGGCAGACAGTAGTTCACGTCTTGCAAGAGATTTAAAGATTGCGTACGTATGTATGCATCTTTGTATACATACATATATACATATCATTAACTCAATTCATCTAGTGTAGCACATGTAAATAATTATTAACAATTCAACAAAGCAAAAGATCCTTAACGAAATTTGAACCTGAAACATACATAGCGAAACGGTGAAGGTTATTTAGTTACTCTGTAAAACTGGCTGTACCACTTCACTGTTTTCACACTCTAGTTAATATTAAGAAAACATATTTTATATTTGGAGTTCGTGAAGATAATTCATAATTATTGAATATATGTTTGAATCACTTACCAGTTAGTAATTGATAAACAAGAATTATCACTTTCTAAAGATTATGAATAATAGTGAATACGTATCGCATTGATATGTTGCTAGGAGAGCTTTCGCTCTGTTTTACTTTTTCTAATCAAAGTTTAATCATTATCGAATAATGAATTAGTACATGAAAGAGTATAATCAATGATACTAACTAAAGAAGTGTTTACTGCGTGATAAATAGGAGGTAATGAAACCGAAAGAAGCAAATTTGTCGTGTTGACGCAGTGGCGCATGTATGCCGTTAGCTGGTTGATATGAGAAGAGCTTCTTTGAATTGTGAAGGAAGCGACAAAGATAGAAAAAGAAACAGGTCTGTACTGGTTGAAGACTGGTCGAAGACTGTTGAAGACTGGTCGAAGACTGTTGAAGACTGGTCGAAGACTGTTGAAGACTGGTCGAAGACTGTTGAAGACTGGTCGAAGACTGTTGAAGACTGGTCGAAGACTGTTGAAGACTGGTCGAAGACTGTTGAAGACTGGTCGAAGACTGGTCGAAGACTGTTGAAGACTGGTCGAAGACTGTTGAAGACTGGTCGAAGACTGTTGAAGACTGGTCGAAGTCTGTCGGATCTTACTCGACAATTGGAGCTCAACTGCGAGCTGCTCATGTTTAAGTGGCGGTCGGTACGATGGCGTTTTTTAGGTAGGAGTAACGTTTCTATTTTCTTATTGTTTAAATAGATAAGATCAGCATACCTCCATTAATTGAATCTTTGTTCATGAAATCTGTGCGGGTTCGGCATGTGGTTTCTAGGTTGCATGTGGATGATGTGTGCTTTGGATAAGCAAAGGACAAAATAAAATGTGATATTATCTACATGAGAACAGATGCTGTAGGGCGTAGTGGCAAGTATTTCATAGACGTATATAGAAGGAAAAGAATGAGGCAAAACCGGAACCTGGGTCACGCTATAGTTGATTGAATGACAAAGAGAAAGTACACTGTCAAAGCACACTGGGATAAGGCAAGCTACTTCGAAACTATCAATCCAAGCGATCAGAGACAAGTACAATACATAGAGTAGAAATTTCAGTGGGAATTATCTGTGCTAGAAATAGTTGGAAACTTTACTGATATCGAGCTGACAATATTTCTTCAAGGTGAGCGGTCACAGCGGGGTAATATTGGAGAGAAGGTCACTGATAGATTGGGATTTTGGGAAAATCGTTCTGATAGTCGTTAAGGATAGAGAGAGGAGGGAGGAGAAAAGTGAAAGAGGAGTGGAGGGAAAGTGAGAGAGAGAGAGAGAGAGAAATGAGAACGTCGTTTTATGGCTGTTTCCATTACTTTCCAATTGAGTGTGATGAGTCAGTAGTTGTCAAGATCATAGTGGTTACTTCTTTGAGGAAAATGGAACAAACTGTAGCGTGTGTAGAAGCCTGGGGTGAGGAAGAGAGAGATTGTATTGCTTGGTTACTACAGTAGCAAGCTTTGATGTACAACGTTAGAGATTAATAAGAGGAGCATTGTCAGGGCCAGCAATCTTCTTGGTTTGTAGTGACCGGAGTTATTTTTGCACTAAGCGTATGTATATGCAAAGCGAAGGATTTGTAAGTGTAGGAGATTGGGAGTGTGGAGTTGCTGCAAAGGCGGTAAGGAAGTGGAAACTGTCACAGTAGTGTACTGTTCTCGATTGTGAAGTAAAAGTAAAGAAGATTCTAAGAAGTTGGGGAATATTCTTTAGATGGGGATTTCTGCAGTTTGATAGTTGCAGTTCGGAGAGAGGTCGTATAGGAACGGCGTCGAAGGTTAACGTAGGTAGAAAAAATTTCCAGGTCTTACAGACCTTTTTTTATCTGAGCAGTTATAGTACAATTAGAGTAAATCACTTTGAAAGGAGCATTGGATTTTTATTGAGTATGGTATATAGAGAGACATGTCTAGCTGTTTCGGTTGGGCCAGGACTAAAGCATGTATGCTACCAGAGACAGCTAGCGTATTTTTTTTTTATCGGCATAGAATTTGATATAGTATTTAGTACAAACATGTAGTGTAAACATTCAAACATCGTCACTATCTTTCCAAATTCTGCTGTGTTTGATCTTCTACAGTCGTCTTGGTGTATAAGTCGACCTACCTTTTTTTAGCTGTAGACTTGTAGATCTTTATCTAAAACAATTTGACCTGTCAGTCGGAAAATACGGTAAAACAAAAGTAGCGGAGACTTATTGGGGACAGTGAAGGAACCAGAGCAACTGGAAGTTACTTGTTGCTGAACAAAGTTTTGATCACGATTGCGTTGCACGTCATTCATTAGAAATTAGTTTTATCAGCTATTTGCTTTCTCATACTGATCTGAAATCCAAGGCACAAAAAAAATCACACCTGTATATTTTCTCAACCTTCAAACACTATGTCGATCGTAAAGTATTCAGTATTCTAATTCCAACAACCTGGTAAGTGATGAAACATTGTCATTACATATAGGTATATGAAAATAAAGGGAGCTAAAAAAGGCAAGGAACGTATAAAACACGAAGAAACAGGTTTTATTGACATGACCACGTCAGCTAATTACCAATAAATATACCTAATTATTGTTAATAAGTATAATAAAATGAAAGCTCATTTGTTCATTGCCGCATGACAAGAGGCGGCTTCAATGCAATAAAACTATTTTCACTAAGTTTTACTCTGGAAAAACTAACTTCTTTTTCTTTCTTTTTTTTTTTTTCTCATTTGTTTTGATTTGTACATTTTCTGTTTTGTCCCATAAGATATGGAGCTGTTAAAATACATGACCCCTTTACACATATTACAAAACTTCATTTTGTCTCACATCTTTACTCTTTTACATGTTTCAACTCGAGAGTCTTGGCTATCCATTCTCTCTCTCTCTCTCTCTCTCTCTCTCTCTCTTTCTC
>NC_068985.1:28897469-28899472 GCF_001194135.2 Octopus bimaculoides
TCTCTCTCTCTCTCTCTCTCTCTCTCTCTCTCTCTCTCTCTCTCTCTCTCTCTTAATGACGAAGCAAAATGAATACCTTCAAATCTACTGTTTGAACATAAAAAATTGTTGTTTCAACATTCCTTTATTTTTAAGAACAAAATTTAAAAAAAAGAAAACTAGAAATAAAAAAGAAATTACATAGTTTTCACATATTTCTGTCCAAGTTTTTTCACTGTGACAAAACATAGGATTCTAAAATACCTTGTTCGAAAAATTGAATAGTCATTTTAAAAGTCTCACCGGTAGTGTTTATATATTTATAGTTTATTTGATTTTATAATTGCGGATCAGTGCTTTGAAGTAAAAACATGATATCATATTAATAATAAGGGTGAAGTAAACAACGCAACCTTACCCATTTAAAGTTTTAAAGATGTTACCGACGTTCGGAAAGGGAAATAGTTTAATCTTGAAACCTGTCTTATTAAGAGAATGAACCAAATTATTCTTGGCAATGGGTAAGTTAATCAAAGAGGCCACAAAGACATATTCATCAATTACCACATGAAAATTCTACTGCTCGCGAAACACTTTGAATACCTTAGTGAAGTTAATTCACTGTATGTTTCGACTAATGTTTGGTGAAATATCATTAACTGCAATATACACCATAACAATCCCAATGGTTTCTTAAATGAAAGAGTAACACCACTTATTATTCTGACATTGAATATTGTTACTACTGCTTTCATCGTAGATGGTACATATTTTACTATCTTTGTTGTATATGATTGAAGTTGATTTTTCACGGAGAGCAAATGCAGCACATTCTATTCTACTTCTAACAACCACTGATTTCTTCTCTTGTACATTGTTTAATTCAAATTTTCTTGTCATTGCTGAAGTATAGTGATTCTGATCTGAAAAATAAATGATCGCATATACAGTTTGCATGAAAGGAAAACACAATATACCAATCAAAGACAAAAATATTTTTTTAATCCATAAATAGCAACTATATTACTCAAAGTAGCTGCCCTCACCTTCCACAACTTATTAGGACGCAGAGTCCATGTGATTAGAAATTGATCGTTTAAATTTTACCTAATATTGAACGTTGAAATGCTGCTAAAACATCAAATTCATTTGAAAAATATATCTATAATTATATTTAAAATTACATTTGAATATATTTGTAAAAGCTTATGTGAGGGAGGGGGTGAAAAGACCGAGGTAACTTATCATGAGGAGTGTAATATACAAAGAATTAGATTGGGAAATGTCAATAAAGATCGGATGAAAAGTATGTTTATATTTATATTATGAGTACAGGTTAGAGCTCTCAATAAATGCTGGTTTTCTAGCCAAAGATAATATATTTCTCAGTTACAATAGATTGAAATTACACCGGACGAAGTATGCCCATCCTGTAAACATTAAAGTAATAGGAGCTAATGAAGAATCTTCTATGTTTATCTCCCCAACACTTAGAATAAGTAACCGATTCTTCAATAGTTCACATTCATTCCCTAGGGCCACCGCCAGTCAAAGCTAAGCATATATCTATATGTGGGGTGGGGGGGATCACCCTGAGGAAGTCTGGCAGTTCTCCATGTAAGAAGTCCAAAAGGTGAAGAACCAGCGCAAACATGGAGGGTAAATGAGAGCAATCAAAATTTACATACTAACCTTCAGCGTCGGATGGAAGAGCAGTTGATACTTGACTTGTTGTAGCTGAACTATAGGTGGACTCGTCGGTTTTAGTAGTTAAACTTGTGGTGGTAATGGTCTTGGCTGTTTCGCTCGTTTCTTGTATCGTTATGTCTTGTATTGCTTCAGTGGTCACAACGTATTTCATTTCATATATGACATTCCTCTTACAGATTGGGGTGTTAGTCTTTGTATTCGCAGCTATGTAACTGAAACCTAAAAACAAGAGGGAGAGAAAGACTCTGCATTATATATATATGTGTGTGTGTGTGTGTGTGCGTGTGTGTGTGTGTGTGTGTGTGTGTGTGTAT
>NC_068985.1:28899966-28901878 GCF_001194135.2 Octopus bimaculoides
ATATATATATATATACATATACAGGGTATCCATAGATTATCTTTACAACTTGAAACAACAATGAAATAAAAATAACTCAGCGGAGTTTATTGGAGAACATTGATTTATTAGAAACAGCACCATGTTGTGTCAGTTATAAGGCCATCTCCAACACGTCAGCCAATTTTTATGCAAGATAATGCGCCATGTCACAGTACTAAAATAGTTAAGGAGGTGTTTGAGGCTGAAAAAATTACTGTCATGCGTTGGCCAACCCTGACCTTATGAAAGATACTTGGTGATAAGGTCAGAGAAAAACCGACTTCTGAAAGTTACGATTTTGGAGGAAAAACTTCAGGAAGAACTAAATAAATTTACGTCAGAACAATGTAAGAAATTGGTCAAATACTGTGGACGAAGTACTGAAGTCATAAAAATAAGCTATGTACACATCTTATTACTATATTGATGTGGATTGTAAAAATTTCTGGCAATTTTGATTTCTTGAATTTCATGTCATAAGTTCTCTAATTTTGTCCATCTTGTATTTATCAAATAAACATTTTTTCTATTGTAAATTATTTAGTCGATCACTTCCTACAAAATTTATTGTAAAGAATGAACGTGTTTTAAAGTATATACAGTAAAAATCCCATTTGGAAACATGAAGTAGAAATGCAAATATCTTTAAATTTTATTTTCTTCTCTAATTTGGGCCACTACTATGTTTTGTACGGAGAAATAGATAGATAGATAGATAGATAGATAGATAGAGAGATAGATAGATAGATAGATAGATAGATAGATAGATAGATAGATATATGGATAGATAGATAGATAGATAGATAGATAGATAGATAGATAGATAGATAGATAGATAGATAGATGTGTGTGTGTGTGTGTTGGGTATTTAAATTGTGTCCAGTAGGTGGTCCCTGTTATGGGAGTTCTAGGGTATTAAGAACCGTGGAACCACCCCTTAGCCACTATTATTCACAAGTCTACACTGACTCGGAGTAGTAGCACCTATTAAGGGGCCCAGCTAAGGGTTAACTAGCGAATGGGAGTGAATAACCTCTAATTCTTCTTAGAACTTTTTTTTCTGAATGAAGGCAAACTGGTACAAAAAAACCTGAAGTGCAATTGGTTTCTGGTCGTCTCAATCTCTGTGGTGCATTGGTTTTCAAGCTGATCGCACTGAAAAGTGGTTTCAGCGTTGTACAACATTTTATCTACTCAAAGCAAATTCACGCACGGAGACCTCTTGCACACCTGAAACATTTGCATGGAGTTACTGTGTTGAAGAAGTGGTCTTACCCGGTCACGAGTTGATTTCTACCGAACGGATGGATGGACAGACAGACAGACAGACAGACAGACAGACAGATAGATAGATAGATAGATAGATAGATAGATAGATAGATAGATAGATAGATAAGTTGGTAGATAGATAGATACACACATACGTGTATATATATATATGTATGCATGTATATATGGAGAAATAGTCAAGGTAGAAAATGCCAACGACCTCGAACCCACAAGAGTGAACAAGAGAGATAGAGACAGACAGAAACGAGGAAAATGCCCTTTGTATTTGAATACTATGCAAATTTTCTGTTAAAAAAACTTTTCTGTTAATTTTTCCAAAATTCAATTGTTTTCTATACTTACAGTTGAAAAATCTCAATGACTGAAACCGGTACTGAAATGTTTTTTATAAAATTATTTTAGCATTTTCTACCTTGACTTTTTTCCATATATATCAACTAATGTGTTCCTTTTCAACCTATATACCTATATATATATATATATATATATATAAAACTTACCGTTAATAAAAGCCGGATTGCGTTGCGTTCCGTTTATAAATGAAAAAATGTATTGTAAATAAACAAACAACAGATAAAAAACATATAATGTATACTGAGTG
>NC_068985.1:28906793-28917025 GCF_001194135.2 Octopus bimaculoides
GTGTGTGTGTGTGTGTGTGTGTGTGTGTGTGTGTGTGTGTGTGTGTGTGTGTGTGTGTGTGTGTGTGTGTGTGTGTGTGTGAAGTGTCAAGGTGCCAAGTGTTACAGTGAGTCAACGGTTTATTGCAGAGAAAATGCTACCGCAGTTAACTTACCTTCCATATTTTCTTTGAGAAACTGGTATTCTGCACCAGATTCGACTTCAAGGGATTTAGATTTGTCGTTACAAGATACCAACCGTTGAGTGGAATAACCAATTTGCACTTTCTCGTAACAATATATTTTATTACATATTAAATTTGGGTGGGCTGTAACTAGAAAACAGAAGTAAACAGTCGGTGAAATTTAAGTCAATACTCTAAATTATTCAACATTGCAGATAAACGAATGAATTCGTTTTTATTGGGCAAAAGATCTCGATGTTTAGAAAAGAAAGTTGTAATGTATATGTCCTTCCCATTGAGGCTACCTACACAGGAACTGAATTTAAATGGACACTGAGACTATTTCGCTCTTTTGGCTTTCATAAGATTATTACTTGACCATTACCATATCTTTACCATGGTAATGACCCTTACAATAATGCAAAAAAATTACACAGAGTGACATCTTGTGCCTTGGCTCCAAATATACCAAGAAAACGTTTGCCCTCTTATCTCTATGTTTGGAGAAACAGCATATTCCTTTATGTGGTAATGTATACTACCATTTGCTGAAAGCCAATATTGAGTAGCCTCGGAGCGCATCCAATCTTGTAAACGAATTCTCATAAGGTCGAAGGCCTTCATGAACAACAAAATCAACTTAGGAAAGTTGGGTTTATTATTTATATTTTCATACAATTGTGAAAGGGAGATCCTATCAGTCGCGAAGCCACAATGAAATTCGGAATATATCCTTTCAACAACTTTTTGCTATATATTTAAGATCACATGATCGAAGTCTTTGCGGTAATGCTCAGCGCAAAGCAGTACCTCCATATTCGTTGTCGCTTCTATTAATAAACAGTATTAGCAAGAGTCCGTCCTTTGGACAATATAGACGGTGTGGAGAGGGGAGATCTGCTACATGAACAACTACTGAGATTTCATACTAACCGTATCTACACCTGCGCCTCGCAGAAGACACTCAAGCGTTACCTCACAATGATTGTTGAGTGTCCGGAGATATCTGAAATGTGGACTTATGCTGAACACCTGTTGTCCGGCAAAGGAAGACTACAGCTGTCGACTGAGTCAATTATAAAAATTGACCCACCGGGAGTTTTAACAAACGAAGGTAAGAATTGTTTTCTCACGGTTGTAGCAATAGCGAAAGAGACAGTATGGAAGACTAGGATAAAAGGAATTAAAACAGGCAACTTTATCTCTGTCACAATTTACGTTCATTTTTTGCTTTTCATTTGAAAAGGAAAGTGCGGCTGGAGAGGAGATGTCTGTCGGAGTGCACGTTCCAAAAGAGATGGAAGCATGTTGCACGAGTGTTGTGTGTGCAAGGAACCGTGTGAATAGACGGAAAAAAATAACAAAAAAGGTACCAGCGATAGATCGGGGCTTGTGGGGGTCATCGCTTCAATTGTATTGTCTCTGTATTGTTAATATCATTCGATTTTTTATATTTTATTTAATTTTTAAAGTCACATTTTATGTAAAACCATACCGCATTACTGATCCCAATCAGTTGTTTTGTACATTTCTGTGTTTAGCCGCCGCTACGATCTGAGTTCAAATTCTGCCAAGATCAACTTTGCCTTTCATCCTTTCGGGGTCGATTAAATAAGTACCAGTTACACAATGAAATCGACTTTATCCCTTTGTCCTTGTTTGTCCTCTCTATGTTTAGCCCCCTGTGAGCAATAAAAATTTAAATATATGCTGAATTGGACTAATTCCGGTTTTTTCACATTCCAAAACATTACAAGCATATGGAAAAATTTGTAGTTCTATATAGTTTCAAATATTGGCATAAGGCCAGCAATTTTAATGGGAGAGAATTAATGGATTTCATCGACCCTGGTGCTCAACTGGTTCTTATTTTATCAAACCCGAAAGGATGAAAGGCAAAGTTGACTTCGGCTACATTAGAACTCAGAACGCAAAGAAATTCCGCTGAGTATTTTGTCCGATGCATTCACGAGTCTGCCAGCTGGCTGTTTTATGTAGTTTTGTAAATAAAGAATAATATTTAAGTAGACTCACCTTTGTATAGAAACAACTTCGTTTCTATTTCACAGAGTATATAGCACTTCGCTAAAGGTTCTTCCCACTTTACTTGAAAATCAAACTCAATACATTTGCGTGTCTTCTCATCTGGATTATCACTAGTTAAATTAGTGTAATTCAAGACCTTCGGATAATAACCGTATTCAGGGTAGGTCCAGACGGGTTCAGTCCTTCGTTCATAACCAATCCAATACTTCTTACTAACATCTGGAAAAGGATTTGTCAGAAAGAGATTTCAATTATATCGTTAATTATTGGTTTCAAACTTTGCCACAAGGCCAGCAATTTCAATGGCGGAATAAGTTATTACATCAACCCCAGTATTCAACTATACTTTAGTCCGGAAGGAATGAAAGGCAAAGTTGACTCCAGCAGCATTTGAACTTAGAACGTAAGGATGGACAAAATGCTTCTAGGCATTTTACCCGGCGCGCTAACGATTCTACGACGTCGTCGCCTTTATATCTTTAATTATGAACTCCTGATATTTCACTGAAGAAAGTTTAAAAACTAAAACGCATTAAGTCACATTATGTTATTCTGTTAAGAGCTTAGAATTACTTAGCTCATTTGTAGGAAGATAGTTTATGTAGAAGTTAATGAAGGAATGAACTAGTATTGTTCCAAATATATCCATTTCACATGTAAATAAATATCATTTGCCGCAATAGTTATGCCAGTTCATATCTTTTATAAATAAAATTTCAAAGTTAAATAACTGGTATTAGCTATTTTGCAAAACATCAATGTGTATCAAAGACATTGCAAGTCAAACAGGGTTATGTATATGCAAAAGTACGTAAACGTACTAATTTATTCATGTTGCCTATATAGATATATGCCCACACCAAGAAAACACAAACATGCGCACATATAAACATATGCGTACAGGCACACATGTGTGTTGTGTTGGCACTTCGTCGCTTACGGCGTCGAGGGTTCCAGTTGATCCGATCAACGGAACAGCCTGCTCGTGAAATTAACGTGCAAGTGGCTGAGCACTCCACAGACACGTGTACCCTTAACGTAGTTCTCGGGGATATTCAGCGTGACACAGTGTGACAAGGCTGACCCTTTGAATTACAGGCACAACAGAAACAGGAAGTAAGAGTGAGAGAAAGTTGTTGTGAAAGAGTACAGCAGGGTTCGCCACCATCCCCTGCCGGAGCCTCGTGGAGCTTTAGGTGTTTTCGCTCAATAAACACTCACAAAGCCCGAACTGGGAATCGAAACCGCGATGCTATGACCGCAAGTCTGCTACCTTAACCACTGGGCCATTGCGCCTCCACTCGGGCACACATACACATGCGCACAAAAATACACGCAAATACGCATTGGTACAGGCACGGCTGTGCAGTTAAGAAGTTCGTTTTGCAATCACATTTCGGGTTCAGTTCCAGTGCGTGACACTTCCGTCAAGTGTCTCCTCGATTAACAAATGCCTTGTGAGTGAATTTCATAGACAGAGACTGTGGAAGGCCTTCGTATAATAATATGTGTGTGTGTGTGTGTGTGTGTGTGTGTATGTCTTTGCGTCTGTGTTTCTTCCTCACTGCTGCTTGAGAACCGGTGTTTGTTTTCGTCCCCGTCACAAAGTGGTTCGGCCTATGAGCCCGATAGAATAAATACCAAGCTTTAAAAATGCAAGTTCTCCGGTTGATTTGCTCGACTAAACCCTTTCAAAGCAGTGCCCCAGCACGGCTGCAGTAAGTCACATATATTCGTCAATGAGTTTGTGTATGCGTGTATGTGAAAGCGAAAGACGGTAAGAAAAAGAAAGACGAGAAGGCAGTGCTGAATGTCGCATGGTTAAAAATACTCCTAATGAAATCTTATCAGTTTACTGTAAAACGGGACAGTTTACTGTAAAAAGTCGATTATTTTCAACTAAAACAATTAGTGAAGTAAAATAAAGTATTTATTGGGTTTTGACTCGTCAGTTAAATTCAAAAAGTAAAAAGAAACATCCGAATATACTTCAGACTTAGAAAATATCCTGGCATATACTCCATTCTTATAAAAGAATAAAAATTTAGGAGACATAGTAATGGCTATTCTATACATTCTTCTACACTGTGTAACAAAATATTTATTTGTTGTTTTTGTCTTTGGTCAGTAAGTATTATTTCCTATTTGCTTCTATCTAGAAATCAAAGGAAATGATTGCTATTCTATTCAAACTTCGCTTTTGTGACCTGGATATCAATGTTTTGAAACTGATCTATTTTCCATTACATTTCAGACAGATTCAGCGCTGAGGTGCTGAAGCGGAAATATCGTTATAGCAAATATTCTGCTCAATACCACAGATTTGCTTGTAACCATTTGAGCATGTCCCGTAGTGGCGGACAATATGTGCATTTCTGATGATGGGCAGTTGTGAGGAAGCACCATAACCATGGGTTGAGAGGGATTCTTTGGGGGTTTGGATAAAAATAATAATTGCAAAGTCTGAAGGAAATATTAACCATATTTTTTATACTTTCTAGGGGTAAGCAAACAGGAAATAGCAGTTACTACCCAAGGGCAATCGTATTAGACAGTTTAATCTGGGGGAGAATTATGCAGTTCCTTAAAATTGAGGAAAATCGTTGCTGATGGTGTACAAAGGAACAGATAGTAAAGACATGAACGCTAATTTTCGAGACATTCCTGATCCTTGAAGACAGAATTGACTTTTGTCACTGTTTTAATGGTGACTTGAATGCATTTGGCTTGAGAAATCGTGATACGTTTATGGATAATTCTCGAGAGCATGTGTTGTAATTCGTTGAGAATGCTCAGGCCCTTTTTCAATAAATTGTCTAAAATAAGGCGGTGAGCTGGCAGAGACGTTAACACGCCGGGCGAAATGCTTAGCGGTATTTCGTCTGTCTTTACGTTCTGAGTTCAAATTCCGCCGAGGTCGACTTTGCCTTTCATCCTTTCGGAGTTGATAAAATTAAGTACCAGTTGTGTACTGGGGTCAATGTAATCGATTTAATCCCTTTGTCTGTCCTTGTTTGTCTCCTCTATGTTTAGCTCCTTGTGGGTAATAAAGAAATAAGAAACGTTAGCACGCCGGGCGAAATGCTTAGTGGTATCTCGTCTGTCTTTACGTTCTGAGTTCAAATTCCGTCGAGGTCGACTTTGCCTTTTATCCTTTCGGGGTTGATAAATTAAGTACCAGTTGCGTACTGGGTCGATCTAATCGACTAGCCCCCTCCCCCAAAATTTCGGGCCTTGTATCTAGAGTAGAAAAGAATAAATTGTCTAAAATAGATGAGTACAGAGTAACTACTTTTACTCTGTATTCACTCTCTACATATTCTACCATATATTTCCCAATATATTTTTCATCATCTTTGAGTTATTTCTAAAAGGCTCTTTTATATATGCCACTGCAGAACAGGTAAGTTATTCAATCTCAAGCGATATTTAATTCTAAATCACACATTTCGTCCGTCTTTACGCTCTTAGTTCAATTCCACTGCTGTCGACCTTGCATGTTATCCTTTTGGGTCGATGAAATAAGTACCAGCTGAACACTGAGGTCGATGAAATAAGTACCAGATGAGCACAGGAGTCAATGTAATCGACTTACCTCTCCCCTGAAATTTATAGCTTTGTGCCAAAATTTGAAACCTTTATTGTTCTCACACACAGAAAAAGTCGCCAAATCGCGCAAGCTAAAATTCCCGTCCAACAGCCTGCCAGATGAAATTGTAAGATACACACGATTTGTTCTTACAGAATTATTGTGCCACCAACAATTCTATTTTAACTAGTACTTATTTTATCGACCCCGAAAGGTGAAAGGCAAAGTCGACCTCGGCGGAATTTGAACCAAGAGCGTAAAGGCGGACGAAATGCTCTTAAACATTTCCCCCCCCCCCGGCGCGCAAACGATTCTGCCAGCTTGCCGCCTTATAGGGCTGAATAATAATCCTTTCCACTAAAGGCATAAGGCCTGCAATTTTGGAAGAGGGGAGCTAGTCGATTACATCGACCCCAGTGTTTCACTGATATTTAATTTAGCGACCCCGGATACAGCCGGTTTGAATGCCAGAGTAAACTTGCAATAGAAGGATTCCTCATGTTACATGGAGAGAGATTATTTATGGCTATAGATTCCATCATTCGTTCAACTTACCGATATGACCTCTTAAACGCATCATCTTCTCTTTAGTATAAACATGGAAAAGGTGTCCATTACATTTCAGACACTTCTTTTCAGCCGTCGTATAATTAAATTCACCGAACACAATATACTGCATTGTAGTCATGGTATTGTTAATCGTTACATTTAACTTTACACAATCTGAAAGCAAAAGAAAATAAATAACATAACTTCAAAAATATCTGTTGCTTAAAATTGATTCTAACTGAATTGAGAAATATTAATATTAAACGTCATTCTTTAAAAAAAAAAATTAATCGTTTCAAAGATCAAACAGACTCTATTCAGATTTTTAACACCACGCAGTAGCACTAAGTATGCGAAATAAATGCAAGCTTTGAGTGTCTAATTCTTCAATTCTGGAAATTATAAGTTGCCTCCTCCTTTCCTTTGCGTGTCACTAACAATTGCCACTAGGTTTTTTTTTCTCCGGCTAAGAAGGAAATTTAAATCGATTAAGAATTTTCGGCGTACAGCATTCATTGCTTTACTCTTTCACTTCTGAGCCATGTATACACACATACACACATAAATAATTAATAATTGATAGCGACAGAAGCGGTATTAATGCCAAAAGGTAATATTTATTTCCCACTTAAAGATAGATATTGTGGTAGAACACAGAATACTGCGTTATTTGTCATGAAAGGGCGTTTCATATGGACATGTGATGCATAAAAGCACTCGTGTTTATAAGGTTAGCGAGCGAGAACTATCTGCTACGGGCACTCGAGCTTCCAGATCACATAACTTCCGTCTTTCTTGGCCTTGTCAATGGCAGACGCCCGGCTAGGCATATCAGTAATACCCGCGTCAGCGATATATAGAATCTCAGCGTTTGTTCAGGCACTGGTTGCAGTCAAATGACTGAAACAGATAAATGAATAAAAGAAAATGCATATATATATGTGTGTGTGTGTGTGTGTGTGTGTGTGTGTGTGTGTGTGTGTGTGTGTGTGTGTGTGTGTGTGTGTGTGTGTGTGTGTGTATATATATATGGGGGGGAGGGTATATGCGTGTATACTAGTCAAGTATCTCGTCGATGCCGGACAATTTTCTTAATAGAATGCCTTGGCGTATTTTCGGAATAACACGCCCACATAAGTTGGATTTTCTCCATTTTGACGGGGATTTTAAAATCTTTTTTTCCACCACATCCCTGCAAATGATAAGAAGAAAGCACTTAATAAACATAATTTTTTGAAAATTTATGATTCCCCTTCTCTCCCTTCCCGACAGATTTTCTCCTTTTTTTCACTACGCATTTAAAAACAATGGGAGACACCGTTTCAGTACAAAGGAAAAATTTGAAAATTTATGATTTTTTTCAAGCCCCCTCCCCCACTCAGTACCGCTTTGGCCTATTTGCTTTTCTTACCCAACGTACTTATGAAATTGCTTACACACATGCATGCACACACTCTCAGTGTGAGCGATATACTTTTATAGTGAGAAAGTTTACCATGAGAAAGTAAAAGAAATTGAATAAATTGCCGATTAGTTTTTCAAAATCCCGAATATGGTATCAGATGGCTGTTATATAGGTTATAAAATTAAGATAAAAGTAAAATGTAAAATAGAAACAATACACGACCCAGTGTAGATCAGAAAAAAATTGAAATACATTTAAATATTGTAAAGCCTTAATGTGTGCTAAATAAAATTATAAATATAATCACATTCATTCTATACTACTTCCTGTGCTTCTTTGTCCGTAGCAAATCGACGACTACGTAAAAGATGTTTGAGCGGCTCAAAGAGATAATAGCCAGAATGGGCAAAATCTAGACTGGGTGTTCCAGCAACTCAAAACTCGGTTTTACAATGATTTCAACAGTGTGGACATCTGTATATGGGTATGCATTGTCGCGCAACAATAACACTTGATTTTACGAGAGACATCGGCAAATGGTGAGAACTGCTGTTAACCAGCATTTCACTATAGCCTACACTGGTGACTGTACACCTCTTTTCCTGATAATGTTACAACACAGGCCATTTTGCGTCCCCAAAAAACGGTTCTCATCTCTTTTTCTGAGGAGGTTTGAGTGCTGAATTTTTTTTTCTCTGGCGATTCCAGGCGTTTCCACTCCTGGCTCTGCCTTTTGGATTCTAGCTCAGGGTAATGGACCCAGGATTCATCTCTTGTATCTATTTTCTCAAAAAAAAAGCTTTGCCTTCCTCGTTGTAGTGGTCGAGTAAGCATTGGCAGACCTCCATACGATAGTGCTCATGCATTTCGATAAACTCTCTTGTTACCCAGCTCGCATTCACTTTGTGGAAGCGAGGCTTGTCGTGGATGATTTCGTATGCAGAACCATGACTAATTTGCAGAGAACATGCTACCGATGGGCACTCGTCTTCGTGCTTCACGTTTGTCTGATCATTTCTAAACTTCTCGATCTACTCACACACACTTCTAAACAGAAGAGCACTGTTCCCGTATTGCCCTAAAATCCTGCGATGAATATCCACGGCTGACACACTTTCAAGGTACCGTCCCCAATCTTTTATATAAACCCTCAGTGATGAATTCTTATTATTATTATTGAGTGAGAGAGCAGTGCATGCCATCAAAGTGACACTGGGGTAAAATATACAAAGCCCAATATACCCATCATGACTACCCGTCTGATAAGGGTACACCAGGCACATGCATCACAACCATATGTGCGCGACATGGTGATCTCATATCAAGATAAACAGCGCATGACCTCGCAGGTGGGGCCCAGTTAGAATTTTTTTCAGGTCGAGTAGCCCATCCCGCTCAAAAGGTCCCTGAATAAGGTTTGTTTAAGGATGTTGAGCAAAACACCCATGTTTCCAAAGATGAACTATTCAAACCCCAAAGAACTCCTCTCAACACATGGCTATGATACTCCCCCACTACTTCTGCTCGTGATCAGAGATGCACATATCGTCAGCCACCAAGGGACATGCTCAACTGGTTATGGTCAAACAACTGACAAGCAAATCTGTGGTATTAAGCAGAATATTTGCTGTAGCCCATTATTATTATTATTCAGTAGTTTTATTTTTATAGCGTGCTTTCACTTCCCTACCGAGCGCAGCTCTGTGTGCCTTGGGTATGTACTGTGGTTTGCTGTGATGCTCTTATGGTTACTCTTATCGTTAGCACGCAGAGCTCAGTAGCATTTCATCCGTCTTTAAGTTCTGAGTTCAAATTCCACAGAGGTCGACTTTGCCTCTCAACCTTTCGGGGTAGATAAAATAAGTACCAGTTGAGCACTGTAGTTGTTGTAATCGACTTACCTTCTCCCTACGAATGTTTAGGCCTTGTGTCTGTAGTAAAAAGGATTATGCTCTTAAAGGAAAAAGGTGATGAACTGGTAGAATTGTTAGCACACCTGGCGAAATGCATAACGGTCATGCTGGGGCACCGCCCGCAAGAAGTTTTAGTCGAACGAATCGACCGCAATAATAACTTTGTTTTCTTAAAGCCTGGTGCTTATTATATCGGTCTCTTAGGCCAAACCACAAGAGTTACGGTGGCGTAACACACCAACACCGTTTGTCAAGCGATGTTTTGGGAAAAATACAGACACAAACACACACACACACACACACACACATATATTCTTTTATTGTTTTACTTGTTTCAGTAATTTTGACTGCGGCCATGATGGACCACCGACTTTATTCGAACAAATCGACCCTAGGATTTATTCGTTGCAAGTCTAGTACTTATTCTATCGGTCTCTTTTGCGGAACCGCTAATTTACGGAGACGTAAACGCACCAACATCGGTTGTCAAGCGATGGTGGTGGGACAAACACAGACACACAAATACATACATACATACATACATATATATATATATATATATATATA
>NC_068985.1:28917628-28924581 GCF_001194135.2 Octopus bimaculoides
TATATATATATATATATATATATATATATGTATACGACGGACTTCTTTCAGTTTCTGTCTACCAAATCCACCCACAAGATTTTGATCAGCCCGCAGCTACAGTAAAAGACACTCGGTCAAGGTACCATGCAGTGGAACTGAACCCGGAATCATGTGGTTGGGAACCAAACTGCTTACTGCGCAGCCATGCACGCATGCGTGTCTGTGTACATGTTTTTCTGACAGTTCATCATGAATTATAAGGATGCATTGACCATGTTAACTTTTTCTCTTACTTCCTACATTTGTATCTACAACTTCTATGCGAGTATAATAATATATCATTAGACATAGTTCTTCATTCTAATGAGTAGCACCACATGCTAGAAATAGTCGCCAAATGTCTTTAAGAACTACATTATTTACTCCATTAACAAGGGTTGAAAGCGAGGGAAGTGAACAAAGAGGATTTTTTCTTTTTTTATAAATGTTTTAACCATAGATCGATCTCTAGTTTAGAGATGCATCTCTCTTTTCCGACATCAGTATATTATTACACATTGTACATAATTATAAACATTTATACACACCCATACGAATAAGACGTATCCACAAGCGTTTATACAACTGTTCACATTTATATACAAGCTAAATCTAATTCATTCTCCTCAACTACGTGCGTATACGACCAAAAATAATACCGGAGTGAATATATTGGTCGGAGTAATTTATATTTATATAAAATCAAGGATAAAATCAAGCAGCCAGTATGTAATAAAACCATACAGGTAACAATTAATTCAAAATACATAATTATATAAATATAATTATATATATAATTATAACTGATTTATATATATAATATGCTTAATCAATATTTGGGTAGGAGGTTTGGAATCCGTGGATGTTGGTTAGCAAGTGAGAATGGAAAATAGTGAAAAAGAGAATAAAGTTTGAATCTTTTTTAAAACGGGGGCCACATTTTTCATTAACGAAACACTTTGAAACTTGGAACACTGGTAGAATGTGTCATATAAAACATCTTTTTCTCTTAGTCTTCTTAAAAAAAAAAAAAGAAATCCCTAAGTTATTCCATGTTAAAGCTGTCGTATTTCTGTAATTTCAACCAATCACTGACGTCCATTCAGCCGATATACATTAAGTGCCGACTACATAAACAAACGATTCTGAAACAATTCTATCGGTGATAGGGTTAGGGTAAAACAGCAAATTTAAAAAGAAAAAAGCAAATAAAACGAAGCTATGGCTTAATCAGCCAAAGGAGTAAATGTAAACAACTGAATACTTGTCAGTGATTGGTTGAAATTATCGAAATAAGACAATTTTTTACATGAAATAAATTCGAATACAAAAATATTTTTCTGTTCTATAACACAAAATAGATAAGTATACGAAGTTTGAAAGTCTTTCGGTACCAAAAACACTACGTAAAACATTAATGAAAAATGTGGCCCCCGTTTTAAAAAAGATCCTAAAGTTTATTTCGACAAAGCTACGCATTAAAAATAACGGGGGAATATAACACTACGATTTCAATTCTTTTTCGTCTACATGACATCAGTCGCAAATAGAAATTTAGTTAAGCACGCGAATCGGGTTACCTGGAGTTTCTTACTACATGCCAATAGAAAACCTCTGTACAGTCACTCACTATGCTAGAAATAGCAGCTAAATTTGTTTGCATGTATGAAAATATGGCAGGATTATGGGTGGAATGCCTGTGATTATAAATCTAATCGATCGGGATTGTTCTGGTCTAGGATTAAACAACAACCGTGTTCCATGGTTCCATGGTTCTAACGCCCAAACCCATGTCTTTCAAAATAGTAAAGGATAGGAGATATATGAAAAAGAATAAGTAAACCGAATTATTTAAATATTTTTTGAAGTAAATGAATAATGAATAAAGTGAATAAATTATATGAGCTATTTACCTTCGGCTTCGTTGAAATAAACCACAATTAAAAAAATGAATATTTTCATAAGTAACATCTTTACACTTGAACATAAAAACTTTTGATATCTTCTAATTATTGTCACTTGTTGTCACTGCTTTCTCGTATACTTTGCATGTAAACTTAAACACGATATTAATTTTTAAAGGTAAATTGTTACGGAATCGTATGCAAATATGTATGTGCTTCTTATACTTCTTAGGAGTTTGTAATATGTATGTGTCTGTAAATACACATTAATGTATATGTGCGAGATTTATACTTCTAAACGTCATATTGATTTAGTTTCCTTGTGTTTTCTCTCTATGCCTCATTCTCTCACCCTCTTTCTCTCTCAATCTCTCTCCCCTTCTCTTTCTTTTTTCTTTCCTTTCATTCTTCTTATCTGGTATCCACTAAACAACTATCAACATTTCAATTAATAACACTTGAACTGGTTGCATGTGATACATGCCGAACAATAGAGCACGCATATTAAACAAATATTGTTTAAATTTTTGACAAATCACTCAAGATCTGCTAATAGTTTTCAAGGAAATTTAATAATGTATGTAACAATGTAATAAATATAATTTAATTTCAAAACATATAGGGACGCGAGTAATCTTATAAGAAAATCATTATCATTAATTTTTGAAAATCGTCTTCTCAAACTCGTTATTCATTAATAGGGTTTCTTGATGTATTCTGCGAGCTTTATCTGTTATGCAAAGCTTTAAAGCATCAATTGTCAATATGTTGTTGTAGTAGATCCTTTGTTTTTATTTTTAAGCAAATTTCTAATTAATAGTTATTAGCGACAGAAGCAGTGTTAGTACCAAAAAGCAATCTTTAGATCCAACTTAACGCGTATGTCTTCTTAGAACGCTGAATACTGCGGTATTAGCGTTGACAGGTCCTCTCATATAGATGCATGTTGCATAAAAGAACAGACATATATCGAAGCAGACGAGAATCGTCTGTTATGAGTGCCGGAACTGCCAGATCACGTGATTTCAATATTCTGAACTTCATTAATAGCAGGCACCAGGCGACAGCATACCAACCAAATTTCGTTCCCATGTTATATAGAATTTTTGTCTTCTTAGCCACTGATGTCGCCAATAGCCAGCAGGCTTGTTAAAAAATAACTTTTAGATAACGGAATAGTATTAGTAACAAAGGCAATCTTTGTATCCAGCTTAATGTGGTTGTCTTATTAGAACGCTGAATAGTGCGGTATTAGCTTTGAGAAGTCCACACGGAGGATGTATCAATGCTAATACTGGATACCTGCCACAGGGGAAGTCCAATCGACTGAAATCGTGTGATCTAGCAGTTCCGGCGCCCATAACAAACGATTCTCGTCGGTTTTGATACACGTCTGTATTTTTATGCACTATGCGTCTATATAAGAGAATCTCTCAAAACCAATACTGCAAATTTCTAATTCATTGCACTGTGTAACAATTTGGTTTTTGTCTTTGGTCACTAAGTGTTATTTCCTATTTGCCTCTATCTAAAAATGAAAGGAAATGACTGCTATTCCATTCAAGCTTTGTTTTTATGACCTGGATATCAATGTTTTGAAACTGGCCTATTTTCTATTACATTTCAGACAGATTCAGCGCTGAGTTGCTGAAGCAGAAATATCGTTATAGCAAATACTCTGCTCAGCACCTCAGATTTGCTTATCACTTGCTTGACCTTAACCACTTGAGCATGTCCCTTAATGGCTGACAATATGTGCATCTCTGATCATGAGCAGGAGTAGCAAGGAAGCACCATAGCCATGTACTGAAAGGGATACTTGGGGTTTAAATAAATGTAACAAAAACAAAGTTTGAAGGAAATATTAACCATTTTCATACGTTCTAAGGGTAAGCAAATAGGATATAACAGTTTCTACGCAAGGATAAAAGCTGTATTTCACAGTGTTATCATTATCTAAGATGTGAATGTAGTGAAAAAAAGCTGATTCTACTTGTTTTGTTAATTTTACGATATTCATATTCAAGCTCCGGTTTATTTGCTATGGTATTTCCTATTTCATATCATTTCAAAGCATTATTTACACAGGTGTGTGATTAAGAAGTTCCCTGTGCATCCACATGGTTTCAGATTCAGTCCCACTGCGCAGCCCTTTGGAAAACTGCCTTCTCTGTAGCCCCTTGCGAGTGAATTTCAAAGGCGGAAACTGTCTAGACGCCTGTCAGATAGATAGATAGATAGATAGATAGATAGATAGATAGATAGATAGATAGATAGATAGATAGATAGATGAGCAAACGATGTAAGGTTTCAGCAGGAGATGTCTGTTTTGACTGTCGTCGTATGAGTTTTTCGGAAGAGAATTTTTTAAAGTTTGTTCTCTCTTTCTTTCTCTTTCACCCCTTATTTCGCTCGATATATATATCTATATATATATCCTCGTTTGACCCTGCCTTGATTTGAAACCAAATCCGCCCGCTTGTTGCTTGCAAAGAAAACGGGAAATTTCTTTGTCCTGTCAAGAGGGAACAGTGATGTGAATGCAAATATTTCGGTGTGAACGCAAATAGCTGTTACGTGGTAGCAGGACATGCTAGAAATAACAGCCAAATCTTTACTTTTCTGGAAAGAGGAACCGTTTACGCGTGATTTCAATGTCACTTTCGTTGAAAGCATGCAAAATAACCTTGAAAAAGAAATAAGACCCGCGACACAAAACTCCCTTGGTGGGAAACTTCAAGATCCCCACCATCCTTCCCACCTTTCTTTTCCGGAAAAAAGTGGCTTGCGGCGGGTTTGGAGGTCAGATACGGTGTATGCGCCCGAAAAAAAAATAGTGGAAAAGAATTATTCCACACCGCGGTACGAAATATTTACCGAAAGAATAGAATCTTGTACCGATTATACCTGTATTTTAATTAATTCAAATTAATATACTTCTTGAAAAGTGGCAAAATTTTTGTCGGTTGCATCTGGGATAATTTTAGTAACAGTTAAGATGCATTAAGAATTTCAATTTTTGTGTTTATCCATAATGTTACTGCTTTTAAACCTGTTAATTAAATTTACCTGCCCAGAACAGTCAAATTTACTCAGCAAGATCAGTTAAAATTACATAACTATAAACCAGTGGTATATAAAGCACCCACTAACAAAATTTCAAATCTGTATGTAAAAAATTTACAAAGTTACAAGCAAATATTTTGGACTCCGCTCTTGAACCTGAATAATTCAAAATAACGTGAATAAGCGTTACATTTGACAGATTAATATGAACATTAAAGACGTTTTTAGGCGTTTTTTTCTCTTACACATGCACATAACACGGCCTCGCTTGGTTGGGTCTAATGGTGTGTTACTTTGACATCATCATTCCATAAGATTTGTTTATACGGAGAAAAATATTGAAAAATATCAATAGATGTGTGGGTGAGAAAAAAATCGATTGCTTGTTTAACTTGGTTAAACAGTAAGTCGATTGATTTTTTTTCTTTTTGTCAAAGCTCTTTCGTTGCTATTTGCAGCCTTTTCAAAACCAAAAACAAACTATATAATGTTTCACCAGGTTAAACAAACAATCGATTAGTTAGTTGAATATTTAACCAATTGACTAATAATAGAGGAGTGGAATTGAACCAATACATGTTATTAATATTGGCATAATGACTCTCCGTAGACACAACAAAATTTGTTTCAACACACAAATTCACATAAAGAATCTTACAAACCAGATACAAAAGCAAATTATATATATAGGATGCGTAAGATATTTGCGGACAGATTTATGTTTATAAAAAAAATAGATAATAACTTTATCTATCAAAAAATGCGATGAGGATAAAAATAAACTTTCTTTTCTATAATGTTATTCAATAAAGCCATCTTCAGCTTCAACAACTGCTTCTATATGAGATCTAAATCATCTTCATGCTCGAATCAAATGGTCCTGGTTCATTTTGAACATTACCCTCACTGTAGCAGCTTTCAAAGAATCTTTGGTGTCATGGGCGTGTTCATTGACCTCTCTCTCAACAACGCTTCACATGTAATAGTCCAATGGATTGAGATCTGGGGGAATTAGGAGGCCAAATGTTAGGGGTTATGTGATCATGAAAATTATCAGCCATCCATTCCTGTGTTACTAGAGCCATGTGTGATAGTGCACAGTCTTACTGAAATACATATGGCCTTCCTTGCATACAGTCTATCCAGTGTTTAATAATTATTTTCAGAACCTTAATGTTGGCGGCAGAGTTAACTCTGAGGCCTTGTGGAAAGACGTAAGGAGGCATCACATGTCCTTTATTGTTGACAACTCTTAAAACCATGACACTTGCATGAAATTTTGTGTGCATTACACTTGGAACTTTAGAAGGGTCTGCACATAACCATCTTTCATTTTTTCTGTTAACTTTTTGATCTTGGTCGGAGTTCTTTTAGTTTGAGAAAACCAAATCAAATCTTCTGCTGGGTTTTTCAGTTTGTTTAAGAGCTTTTTAGATCTGATGTAATGATTGTCTTTTGCTTTTTAGGACAAACTGACTTTTCTTCATCATATAAAACTTATATCAGATGTCTTCGTGAACAACATTTCTGACTGTTCCTTCTGACACATGGAGATCTTTTACAATTGACCTCATGGACTCTCTGGGATTGTAATCAATGGACTGTTGAACTTACTGGATAGATTCAGGTGTTTTGATTATTTCAGAGGTGTTTAGAATACTCTTTTATGCTTTGATACTGGTGATACGTTTCCATCTTCAGTTTCTAGCTCCTCACAAACTGTGAAGACGAAAGATCTGGCAACTTTTAAAACTCGAGATATTTCTAAATCACTATGTTCAGCCTTTATAACCACAATAGCAGCATGTTTCTTCATTTCTTGAGCAAGCTGAGGGTCTGCCATTATTATTTTCTGAAACAAAGATTATACAGAGGTAGCAAAAATTCAGTAATGACCCCAAAAAAGATACGTCCTCAAATACCTCACGCACCCTGTATGTATATATATATATATATATATAT
>NC_068985.1:28925157-28927382 GCF_001194135.2 Octopus bimaculoides
CATTTCTTGAGCAAGCTGAGGGTCTGCCATTATTATTTTCTGAAACAAAGATTATACAGAGGTAGCAAAAATTCAGTAATGACCCCAAAAAAGATACGTCCTCAAATACCTCACGCACCCTGTATGTATATATGTGTATATGTGTGTGTGTTTGTGTGTCTGTGTTTGTCCCCCTAGCATTGCTTGACAACCGACGCTGGTGTGTTTATGTCCCCGTCATCTAGCGGTTCGGCAGAAGAGACCGATAGAATAAGTACTAGGCTTACAAAGAATAAGTCCTCACGCTTCGAGGGACAAAATAAGTCAAAAACTACAAAAAAATAAGCAACATATTTACTGAAAGCGAGGGAATGCAGCTTTCAAAAATGTATGTATATTTTGATAGATAGATAGATAGATAGATAGATAGATAGATAGATAGATAGATAGATAGATAGATATGCGTGAAATGATCGCTGCTCTAAAATTTATAATATAATCTCTCTTTTACTTGTTTCAGTCATTTGACTGCGGCCATGCTGGAGCACCGCCTTTAATCGAGCAAATCGACCCCAGGATTTATTCTTTGTAAGCCTAGTACTTATTCTATCGGTCTCTTTTGCCGAACCGCTAAGTTACGGGGACGTAAACACACCAGCATCGGTTGTCAAGCGACGTTGGCGGGACAAACGCAGACACACAAACATATACACACATACATATATACATATATACGATGGGCTTCTTTCAATTTCCGTCTACCAAATCCACTCACAAAGTTTTGGTCGGCTCAAGGCTATAGTAGAAGACACTTGCCCAAGGTGCCACGCAGTGGGAATGAACCTAGAACCATGTGGCTGGTAAGCAAGCTACTTAACACACAGCCACTCCTGCGCCTATATAGGCAATTGTAAAATGTGATCTGAACGTTATTAACGGTACGTTAAAATTATATCCCGTTGCTGTCACTTGATACGCAACAGGATATAATTTTGTACTTATTATCTGTTGAAGACGTCTTTATATCATTGAATTTTCTGCGACAACAGGATATTGTTATAAATAATCGCTACACGAGGGCTATTCTTTTATTTGTATGTATTCAGAGAATGTTGATATATATCCTATGTAACTTTCGGTGCTTCTTGTTTCTTTATATTTTGCTTATTCATTTCTTTTTTGTTATTGTTATCAAATCTTTATTCAATAATGTACTGTTTTGACCAAGTGGATACAAGGACAATTTTGTTATGAGATAACTAACTCGATTAATCGACCATTAGGAGTTTATCAATATCAGAATAAGTTTCAGCATTGTTTAAACACAGAATGACATAAATACTAGATGTTAGTACAGTATTCTGCTGTTACTGTAACTTGGACATGAGGAACTGCCACCCACCTCGTAACTTGATTTGTTAGAAATAGTAGTCTAATCTTCCTCAAATCACAAATAACGTCTTCGCAAAGAAAGTTGCGTTGGATAATATGGTCCTCGATTCATTATTTTATATTTTATTAGTTAAATAGAAGTGTTGGACAAGTAGGGAACGCCTTTGATTACTAGTCTACTGAACCAGGGCTGACCTGAGGCTAAACAACAACAACAACAACAACAGCATCAACTTATTGCCCTTTGTATTTATCAAGAGTGGAGGCGCAATGGCCCAGTGGTTAGGGCAGTGGACTCGCGGTAATAGTATCGCGGTTTCGATTCCCAGACCGGGCGTTGTGAGTGTTTATTGAGCGAAAACACCTAAAGCTCCACGAGGCTCCGGCAGGGGATGGTGGCGAACCCTGCTGTACTCTTTCACCACAACTTTCTCTCACTCTTTCTTCCTGTTTCTATTGTGCCTATAATTCAAAGGGTCAGCCTTGTCACACAGTGTCATGCTGAATCTCCACGAGAACTACGTTAAGGGTACACGTGTCTGTGGAGTGCTCAGCCACTTGCACGTAAATTTCACGAGCAGGCTGTTCCGTTGATCGGATCAACTGGAACACTCGACGTCGTAAGCGACGGGGTGCCAACAATTTATCAAGTAATGTTAGCACGCCAGGCAAAATGCTTAACGGCATTTCATCTTTCTTTACGTTCTAAGTTCAAATTCCCCCGAGGTCGACTTTATCTTTCATCCTTTCGGGGTCGATAACATAAGTCCAAGTTGAACGTAATCGACTTATCCCCCACTCTCCTGAGCCTACTGGCCTTGTGCCGAAATTTGAAACGAATATTTATCTTGTAA
>NC_068985.1:28927871-28933791 GCF_001194135.2 Octopus bimaculoides
GTTCTCGGGGGATATTCAGCGTGACACAGTGTGACAAGGCTGACCATTTGAATTACAGGCACAACAGAAACAGGAAGAAAGAGTGAGAGAAAGTTGTGGTGAAAGAGTACAGCAGGGTTCGCCACCATTCCCTGCCGGAACCTCGTGGAGCTTTAGGTGTTTTCGCTCAATAAACACTCACAACGTCCGGTCTGGGAATCGACACCGCGATGCTATGACCGCGAGTCCGCTGCCCTAACCAACGGGCCATTGCGCCTCTTTTGCATGAATTATTAAGGACAGATACAACAATATTATTTTTACTGAAAGACGATCAAAATTCATAGCTGGAAAGTGAATCATTGCAAATGTTTACATAATTGTGGATATTTGGACATTTTGGGCTTTGTTTATTTCAAGCAACATTATGCAAAAGTATAACATGTAAATAAATACTTGAAAAGTAATTTATTATCACATCAAGGCTGTCTAAAAACACAGGAATCATAAAAATAGTGAAATAAAATTATTCACACCTTAACAACTTTAGTGAAGTTTTAATATGAAGTTTCAGTGTTCCATGAATATGTCCACACGCGTTGTTGTTTTCAAAAAGAAAATCTGCTGATTGTTTTAAAGTATAGAAAAGTTTTTTGTCAAACATATTTTGGTTTGTTGCTTTAAATACACAATATGCAATACAGGGTTAAGTTTTACAAAAATACATGGCTATCTCGGGATATAGCTTTCATAGTTTGCTTTCTTTTATGAAGCTTTTAGTCGCAACGAGAGCTTTAACAAACATTTTCATCCTGATATATTATTCAGCACAACACTTTACCGTGTATATTACCTTGCAGTTATTCATATTTAATATAAATAGCAATAAGGATTATGCCTAACCTCGTTCAGTGTTATCTCATCTCGGTTACTCTTTAAAACTCGTATGGAATTTGAATTTAAGACGTTGAATATGATTGCGTGAGGAAAACACATAAGCCTAAACGCTCTCAGACATTTACAACTGTATGACAGGTATTGACTGGATTTTATTAGATGTGCCAATGGGTACATGGAGCTGCCTCATCGGTTCATTCAAATCGCATCCAGATAGAGTTTTGTTAGGTCAACGAATAGCGTTTGTGTAGGATATGCACTGTTCATACTGTCAGCAGTCGGTGGTGGGGCGCTCTAAATTGTGCGATTAAATTAAAATCGATAGCAGTTAGCGAATAGTTATCAATAGAGAGATCTAGTTAGTAATTTAGATGTGATTAGCATTGCTAGATGTGATTAGCATTGCTAGATATGATTAGCATTAGATGTGATTAGCATTAGATGTGATTAGCATTACCAGCTACGAGAGTGACTCGTGGTTATTTCTTCAACGCGAAACACGAAGGCCGCGTTATTAGAGTTAGGATCCATTTGCTAAAACATGAGGGTAGAAAAGACGTCTGTTGGTTCTAAGTTACGGAGACGATATCAGGCAACATTGCTGCAATCCGATCTTTGATGAACCAGGATTGTAACTTGTAAAGGAGAAGGGGAAGAGTCCGCAAGTCGCCATTCCAGCCGACATTTTGGCAGCAACCGTATGGAAGGCAGTGACGTATCGCTAAAACCCGATGTCTAAAAGCAGCGACACCCGCTCAGTTGAAATGAGTCTTGAATGAAATAAGGGCAGGAGTAGAATATGTCAACAGAGTAAGGCAGTTTGGGGTTGATGGTTCTCTTCGAGAGCAAAGCCCTTGTGCCGAAATACTCCCATATCTTTTACTCGAGTAAGAGAAAAAAACTGTTAATTAAAAAGAGATAGAGTTCCAACTGATTTGGAGATCTTTTATCATTATGGAAGGAGGGGATATATTTCTCAAAAAGTAATAAACGGAGAAGGGATTTTGATCTGACACCACGGTAGAGATCCTCCTCCAAATCAGACGCGGAGGTGAAAAATACTCTATACCTTATCCAGCTACCGAACAGAGTGGATCTACGAGTCGCAGTTGAGAGCAAAAAGACGAGATACCGATTGTGCGGTACGAAAGGCCACTTCAGAGTTTTCTGTCCTCGACAAAAAACAGAATAGAGGCGATTTACTACTACCACAGCCCTAACAGCAGCGACAGCGTACCGCAGTAACATCGGCAGAAACAACAAAGAATGGGAACAGGAACAACAGCGGCAACATAACACCAACGATGCCGCAACAACATAACCAAAACCCGCAATCCAGGAGATTAGCAAACCTAACCCCTTTCTCTCTCTATCTCTCTCTTTCTGTCTCTCTCTCTCTCTCTCTCTCTCTCTCTCTCTCTCTCTCTCTCTCTCTCTCTCTCTCTCTCTCTCTCTCTCTCTCTCTCTCTCTGCCTTGTTTAAACATATGCATAGGAACACAGGTAATCATACCTCCATATCCTCCCGCATCGAATCCTTGCTATATGGAAACATCGTCTTGCGAAGAGGAGGGACCGCCAAGCAGAGCGATGTTTTCAAAAACATAAAAGACCCACTCTGAGCGGGCCACAAAACCACGACAGTATCAACAAAACCACACCAATGCCAAACACAGACATGTCCACAACATCTTCACCCACCTCAACAAAAGAAAATACACACAGTAGACACACACAAAAAAACAGCATCGACACAATACACCCTAGCCAAACTTTGTACTTATAAGGAGCACGAATAAAGGAACTAAGTTCGTGAAGGAAAAGAACGAAAATATTGAAACAGAGGGAGATGTCTTCACGTCCAGCACTGTCAAAGTGTCAACATTTTGAAATTGATACGGCTGGGCTCGAGGATATAAAAAATTGTTCAGGAAAAAATCTTCTCAAGGCTGGAAATCCTAGCGCAAGTGCTAGCAGTAGGTTTCTGAAGGACTTCCCAAAGGAAATTCATAATTCCAGGAAGACTGAGTCACCTGCTCTCCAGAACCATCAAATTAGTAAGTAATCTATTTTCTATTCTTTCTTTATCTTTAAACCAAAATAGTGACTCTGAGAGTGGGGTGTATAAATGTATGCTATATGGGGTCAGCCTGGAAACAGGATCTTCCGCCCAAAGACCTTAAATCGCTAGATTTGGACAGGACAGTGATCAACGAGACCAGGACTTCCGACATACGCTCCTTAGCGCCCATTTTTGACGATTTTGAGATTTTCGCACCCCTTACTCGCCTGTAATAGAGTGGTATGACGATAATGTTTCAAAAAAGCCTCGCTGGTCCTGGACGTGAGCAGTAGCGAACGTGGTGCCTTTAGATTATCTGCCGCGTATGCACTGACTGAGGTGGGGCACCCGGGCTTCTACAAGCGTTTGTGTGTTCTCCTGGGAACGTCCCGCTCTTTAGAGCTAGTAATCGATTGGAACGCTCTCTTAGATGCACGTCTGGATTGTATGGGACTAGTTGATAAGAGAGTGAGTGTAAGAGCCTCCCACTACTCAATCGTTTTCCTCTGGTTGACAGGTACTGACTGGATTTCCCGAATAGCCAATGTGAACATAAGCAAACAGTAATGGATCATTTCGACCGTATCTAAATAGAGTATTCTGTGGACCAGCAGACTGAGGCAGCATATATTGTCTACAAATTTAAAGCTGTCGGCAACACAGACCGATAATATTTTATCAATACGTTCGAGCTAAACAGATCTCACTGACAGAGACCTGGAAACTGAACTCATCTTCCCTAGCGCACCCAGTTTACAGAGACCAGATAAGAGAACTAATTAGAAGGGAAAGGAAGGGGCCAATCATCAACCACCGAAGATGGTTAGCTTTGAAAGGGGTTATTACATTGGAATTGATTATGCTGAGTAAAAAAATATAGACAGAGAATTCTAGGGTTGAGGGAGAGGTGGGTGTACTATTACTAGTTAGTAAAAGTTAGTAACCAAACGAAAATTAAATTTCTGTAATTAAATTAATGTTCGGCGTTCTTATGATTTTTGCAGTTTTCGTTCGCGGAGCTAAATACGCTTAGACATGCCAAAGAAGAACATATTTAGGCATTTTTATTTTTTGTTTTTTTTTACATACATAGCTAAATATTGTCCAACAATTCAAATGAAGCAAGTCGAAAACCCTCCAAAATTCAAAAACAGATATATTAATAGTGTGGCATCGAAAAATTATCTCTCTTTCTCTGTGCATTAGTGCACGCATGTGTGTGTATTTTTGTTCATTCTTCATAAGTTGAACACTTAGATCTCCTTTTGAATTCGTGACAGAAAAAAATATTCTGTTCAATTTTCTTTTAAGCAAACTGAAATATGAAGAGGTAATTAAATTTTATATAGACAATAGAAGTTGCAGCCACGCGTGGGACATTATACCTATTCAAGGTCTCTTCAACATATCTTATTCATGCCAAGGAACTTTTGGATGATTTCCTCGTTGGAACAACGTAGTGAAACTATGTTCATATTTTGATGATATTTATTCTCTTTTAGTGCATCTATATTTTTCATCAGAAATGAGCACTTAAAATATGATTGTTTTTCTCAAATTTTTCTTAACACACATACATATTGTAATATCCTATTGAATGTTGAACATACATCCACAGCAAAACAGCATATTTGGGAACACTTTTGTAATAAAGCAGGATATAAAGCATTATTGGTCAGTGAAAAATAAACAGCGGACAAGACCTAGCGCTTTAATTTCGCTTGTGTTCTATTCTTGACAGAAATAATTGCTAATTCTCTCCTCAAGAACTTACTTTAATTTATTCGGTTCCATTGGGTACATATTTATTTTTCAACTGAAATTTCAAATCAACTTCTACTTAGGAATAGAAATTCATTTTATATGATCAGAAAACATGACAAAAGCAACGTTCCAAGTATTCCATCAGTATTTTATTTATCAAAATTGTCAATAATATTTTATTCACAGTAAAATAGATAGAATATTGCAACGATTAGTTCATAAACTAGTAATTTCTCTGTATTTGTATCTCTAAATATGTGACGTGCGTGTATATTCGGATTCATAAATCGAAAAGTTATAAAAGAAAAACAACAAACTAATGATAAAATGACTCGGTGTTTTTTGATTAAGCCAAATATATTCTTTTCTACTCTAGGTACAAGGCCCAAAATTTTGATGGAGGGGGCCAGTCGATGAGATCGACCCCAGTGCGCTACTGGTATTTAATTTATCGACCCTCAAAGGATGAAAGGCAAGGTCGACCTCTCGGAATTTGAACTGAGAACATAAAGACAGATGAATTCAACAATATTTATTTAGCAGCTATTATAAATTTGGCTCTAGTGATGTGCATGTACGTGTGTGTGTATGTGTGTGTGTGTGTGTGTGTGTGTTATGTACATATATATCTATCTTTTAATTCTTTCAGTCACCGAACTGCTGCCATGCCTGGGTACTGCTTTGAAAGGGTCAAATTCAATAATTCGACCCTCGTACCTCTGCTTAAGCCTGGTACTTTTTATTACCAGACCTTTTTGCCGAGCCACTAAGTTATGGGGATATAAAAAGACCAACACCAGTTGTCAAGCGATAGTGAAGCAGGACACAAACATATACATACACACATACATACATATATATATATATATGTATGTATATACATATATATGTGTACATGCATGTATATATATATATATATGTATGTATATATATATATATATTTATGCATATATATGTATGTATATATATATATATGTATATATATATATATGTGTATATATGTATATATATATATATGTGTGTGTGTGTATATATGTACATATATGTATGTATATGTGTATATATATATATATATATATACATATGTATATATGTATATACATGTGTATATGTATATGTATATATATATATGCATATATATATGTATATATATGTACATATACATATATGTATGCTTATGCATGTATATATATATACATATACATACAAGATTGACTGT
>NC_068985.1:28934899-28936976 GCF_001194135.2 Octopus bimaculoides
AGGAAACAAAACTTCTTTTCTGAAATTTTAATATAAAAAAAAGGATAAATGCTACATGAAAGTTCTTTTTATTTTCTTTTCTATATCTGTTCCAATTAGAGGTTATATAGTACGTGTTAGCTGGTCACTTTCTTTACCTGAAAGTCCTGAATTTCTTGATTGTCTCTTAAACATTTACAGATGTGTATAAGGGAACCATTAATTACTGAAATAATGTCAATTTATAAACATAGGGAAGCTGCTGATTTCGTTGATATTGGCTTCAAAGTTTGGTACAGGACCAGCAATTTCGTGGGAGGGTGTAAGTCGATTACATCGACCCCAATGTTCAATTGGTACTTATTTCATCGGCCCCGAAAGGATGAAAGACAAAGTCGACCTCGGCAGAATTTTAACTCAAAACATAAAGACAGACGAAATAGACTGCGATTGTGCCAGCTCACCAGCTTATCTTTCTCAACAATATTAAAAGAAATTCACATATCTACAGGATAACCAGATGATCTCTATGACTGTAGATGACCTTTCTTTTCAGTCTCCTAAACTGCCTCAAACCTATTATGTCCGCAGTTGGTGGATGTTTTGATGGGAGTGTTCCACCAGTAGTTTCTGTATTATGTATTCAATAACAGCAGCATTGTTTATATTTTTGCAAGTATAGATCTGATTGTATAAACGTGTACATATATATATTTCTTCAAATGAAATATGTGAAAGCATACCTAAAGAAACTACTTTGTTGTATATGACGGCGTAAGTTGGACTACATTAATACCTTCAAAGACTTAAAAATTATATCTATCGTGTTAGAAATTTTAGTTATATGCTGTGAGTGATATACTTTAGACTACCGAATAATATTAGAAAGCTATTTTATCCATTAATAAAATATTGTTGCCAGTTCTGTTCGGGTTTGATAGCTTCTTTAAGGGCGTTGTCTTTTAGACCCAAATTTACATTTGAGCCAATTAAAGAAATCATCATATCTATTATATATGCAACGGCACTTGCAGTCCCATCTTGAATAGAAATTGTTTGAGTTGCCACCACAACCGAAATAATAAAAGCGTCGGCATGAATGAGTGCGTCGATCGTAGTAGAATTTCCTTTGACCACATCGGTGTCTCCTAGAAAAAGAAATATAAATCATTCATAAAGGTAATCAACCAAAGATTGCTTTCAAAATATTCTTTTTTTTTTTTTGTTCTTCTTCTTTTACTGGTTTCAGTCATTTTACTGCAGCCGTGCTGGAGCACCGCCTTGAAGGGTTTTAGTCGAATAAATCAACCCCAGTTCTTATTTTTTAAGGCTAGTACTTTTTCTATCGGTCTCTTTTAGAACTGCACTTCCCTCACTGACAACGTAGTAAACATATGTTGCTGTACATAGCTTTACACTCCGCCAAGGAACGTCGTTTAAAATATTTTGAAATAAAGAACATGAAATTAAATTACAAATTACCTTCTACAGTGATGGCAGTAAACTCCTTCATCTAATGGCTGCCTACAGACAAAGTCTTGAATCACTTCGCGAACACATACTTTTTTACATTGCCGCCTACTGCGGAAGTTGTTTGGATTTCTAGGACAACGGTTCCAAGTTCTCATGCACCTTCTTCTACCGGAATGATAAAACCAGTAAGGTGAATGACTCTGATAACATCCACCATAGTTACTTGGAAAATTACACACTGAAAGTTTAGAAAATATGTCCATAATTATTGTAAACATTCAAACTAATACATTACATTTGTTTTCATTGAAAATAGTTATAATATTGGGTTTGTGTGTTTGTTTTGGATATTTAACCAACTACGTTAAATAATAAAGGAATAGAATTGAACCAGTGTTTGCGTTAGCAATATTGGCATAATGATGCCCGCTAGATACAATAAAATAGAATATTCATAATTTTATAAAAGTACAACGACAGCAGCACGGAATTTTGTGAGTGAACAGATATTTTGACAAATTAAATTTAAATCTTGAATTGAATCTAACGGTTTTTGTGTGTTTTTAAATGACTTATAATGACTTATAATGACTTATAAATGACTTCCACGCTGCAGTTGTGTATA
>NC_068985.1:28939575-28941439 GCF_001194135.2 Octopus bimaculoides
ATATGTATATATATACAAAAATTAGGGAATAGATCAGATAAAATCCAGGCTACATAAGTTTTATAGCTAGCAGAACCTTGGAAGTAATAAATTATCCGACGAGATTCAGACCACAAGCTACTCTTCAGGACAAGAATACCTTGATTATATGAAGTTTACATAGTCATTAGAAGGTCCCGTGTTAACTTCTTGGGGATTCGATTTATCTGCGCCAATAAACCACTATTGTCCCTGAAAATTGTTTTTTATATCTCCTACGGATTGCTTGAAGCTCACTAACTCCCTACACCTTAATCGTTGGATCTTACCTTTAATATACATACATGCATATACTTCGGGGCTTTCTACCAGTTTCCATCAACTAAATTTACTCATAAAGCAATTGTCGTACCGGTGCTATAGTAGCAGACGCTTGCCTATGGCGACGCACTGTGATATTGAACCCAAATCCACATGGTTATAAAGCGAGTTTCTTAAACAAAACATCTATGCCAACGCCTCTGAGCAATTCTTCTAAACATGAACAAATGAACTGACGATGTTTGATCTAAATGAAATGTAATAATATAGGCTAAGTCAGTGAGAAATTTACTTAAAAACAGAAATGCTTTAACTAAACTGCAAGTAATCATGAATTAGCAATGAATGAGGCCATGTAAAAGCAATTAAAAACCAGGGGGAAATCTGCACTATAATTAATGTTCCCGTATCAGTTTCTAAATTAAGCTTTTCATTTTATGCATCGTTATGGACGTCCGGTAAGACGGATTTCTGAATGTCCACTTGATTCAAAAGTTTGCTTTCAAATACGAATTTTTAATAATGCTTTTATACAATTCAAGCATTTTAGAAGAAAAGATTAAGTTCTGGCAAGATAAATATAATTTTATTTGACTTTGTTGAATAAAAACCATTTTATTTTATTTATATTACTTATAACCGTAGAAACAGAACGAGTGTCAGAACATTCCATATTTTCTCTTCCTCTTCTAAAAGCAAAAGACCAGAGGTTAGTCAAAAGAAAACTATCGTTGTATTTGTCTTGTAGGATCTCACAGTTAGACAGTTTTGTTGGGTCAGAATGTTCGATTAGTTGAGATTATCCAAACATTTAGAAAAGTCGCTTTCTACGGCGTTTTCAAACTATAGAAACAAGAACCAAAGAAGATAACGGCAATCATATTAATTAATGGAATTTTTAAAATTAAAATGTAAATTGCATTTGGAAATGCTTCATTCTAGTCTACATAAGTTCTAAACATAAATAAAACAATAAAGAGCATGTATAAAAAAGAAATTTCCTTTTTTTATTTGGAAGTGGTTCTAAGAAATTTGAAATGTACAACTAGCAGTTGAAAACTATGTTTTCCTTGAAGAAATCACTGCTAAAAAAAGTAATGGTGTAAATTTGAATTTAAAATTTATGGTCACTTACCTTTTTATATAATTTATCTTGATCAGACTGGATATTCTAACATGCTACCTGCTGCCCTCAAACCAGATTAATGAGAGATTTCTTACCAAATGCCGCATTTACACGCACACACCCACATATATATATATACATAAGTCAGTATGATAAACAAATATATGTATAAATATACGTCTGTACAAGTGTGTATGCGTGTATAAGGGTATGCGTACTATATGTATTTGCATGAGTGTGTGTATGTATAAGTAAATACATGTGTGGGGGATGCGTCTACGTGTGTATCACTGCATGTGTTTGTGTGCATATATACATATATATGTACATATATATATATGTATATGTATATGTGTATGTGTATATATATATATATATGTGTGTGTGTGTGTGTGTGTGTGTGTGTGTGTGTGTGTGTGTGTGTGTGTGTGTGTGTAT
>NC_068985.1:28941466-28945169 GCF_001194135.2 Octopus bimaculoides
TGTATATATATATATATATATATATATATATATATATATAACTATTTACATAAGTATGTGAAAACATTCATGATTATATTTTTGTGTTTACATTTTTAACCAACATGAATTACATGAAATGTCCAAACAACAGTAATGAGATGAAATGTTAGACCATTTTCAATCGTTAGAAATTGTGCAACGTTTGATATTCTCATCACGGAATTAATAAACATAACTGTTCATTTGAAAATTTTAAATTCCTACTGGACAAAATCGCTTTTTTTATATGAGTCGTTTTTTTACTGATTTTACTTTTGATATTTAAATATTGAATCCGCCATTGTCTGAACTATATAAATATGATACTTTTATGGTCGACCGAGCTATAAGATGACGGAACTTATAAGTGATATTAAAGTGGAGGAAAGCATACTTGAAACGAACTCTTGTTTCTGGCAGATACGTTTACCAAAGAAACTTGGCTTCAATTATCAACTGCTATGAATTCATGAGTTTTCTTCCTCAAAACCAGACTACAAAATCTTCTTGTTATAGTCTAAAATTCACATTTGCACTAATCAAAAGTACATTATTCGAATGTTTCCAAATATTCAAGTATTTGCAGTATCTATTGCTACTTCAATAAACTATTTGGCTTATGAATATCAAAGTCGATTATTTTGTGTTTAAATGGCCCAACATATTTTGTCGTTCATTTAATCAATAAGTATCTAATGATAATATGAGTAATTCCTTAATTAAACAAAGTTTATAGCGTAAACTTACACAAAAACTACTGTGAGCATATGAGTGGCATGCCGTGAAGTGACCATACAATTTTAAATGCTGCTGTAACTGTTATCTTAGAAACCGAATATTCTTCGATACGCTTGTTACAATCTTTTACTCGTCTTGAATATATGAATATATGAATATATGAATAAGATGATGAAAGCGAACTTTAAATGATTCTCGATAATTCAAATAAAGTTCTGGGCACATTGCTGTTGCGGTGCTTGTTTTAAAAACAGAGTATTATAGAATTCTAAGGATTATTACTGTTAAAAAAATAATTGACTCTATGCATTTGCAAGTAGAAGATACTATACTGTTGCATTTGAAAAGTTTTTTTGTTTTGTTTTTTTATTTAGTAAAATTATTGTAGAAACTTGCTATTTCGTTACAATCAAAACAGTTTACCTTAATGGAATGTCTTTTAAGAATATTTTCGGAGTTATATTTCATCAAATTAAGGAAATTACAGTTACCTTACACTCCCATAATTTAAACTGAAACATGGGTTACCCCAAAGCTGTTTCTGAGCTATTACTTTTCAAGTTAAGCTCCAATTTTATCTAAAAGTTACATTACATTAGTATTTCAAGTATTCAGTTGATAAGACTAAGAATCAGCATATACACTTAAAAATAAACTTTAAAAATTATTAAGCTTAATGGCTGATTCAAGCAACCGTATATTTTCTATGTAATTGAATATTCAGAAAACATGGAATATTAATCTCAATGCCTCTAAATTTCAAGATTTTAAGGATACTTAATAAGCGCAAGCTATTTCCATTGCCCCATTAGATTTATACATACACGCAATTAATGGGGCCCCTTTTTACATTTTTGCATAAATACACATATTTTTTAGAATCAAATTCGTAAGCTGTTGTCCAACCTAATATAACGTTTTGCCTAATTTAACTTTACTACGCTAAACTTCAACAGCAAAGTATTTCTTGTTTTTCAAGCAATGATTAAAGTGTCGTGTTATATGAGTCCTCTTTTTCATATCATCAAACCACTGTTCGTTATAAGAAAAGAAGCGTCTGTGAGTCATAAGCTCATGATGCAGGACCCTATCGCAGGATTAGTCATTTTTGCCAGCTGAATGGAATGAAACAACGTAAAATTATGTGTTTTGCTTCAAGAACACAGCGCATCACCGGATCCAGGAATCCACGCAACAACCTTACGATCAAGAGTGAAACGCCCGAACCACTAAGCCTCGTGCCTCCACACTGTTCGATATGATATTCAAATATATTAATCATATTAATCATACCGATTTGTCAAGCTTCAGCCTTCAATACATTATACATTTTTTGGGAGCGACGGTTATTTCTTCTCAAAACGAAGATCTCAGTTGAACGCTTGTAACAAAGGGATCTCCACTAAAGACATCCGAGGATCAGATGGTGGCACTTGCAGCTGCATTTAAAAGCGCGTGGCATAGTAATTAAGGCGTTGAATTCACGATCATTAGATCATGGGTTCTCGAAGTGGGTAGCACATTGTGTCTTCGGGGAAAGCACTTCATTTTATGTTTCTCCTGTATATTCAGCTAGAAATGAATGCTAGTTGCACCTATCGGTTAGCACTGTGACGTACTCGTATCCCATTTGAGTGGAAGGCTCACATTCTCATCTTAAATGCTCTGAAAATCCGATAAAATTCCGGTTCTCATGAAATCTTTAGGTTCGAGATGGACTTTTGATTAGACAGCAGTTTTATAAGAAGGTGCAAGACTTGTGCAAGGATTCAACTTTGTTTTCAGAAGCAGAGCTACGTCCACATCAAACTCACACTCTCGGCCTTACACGATATGGCTAACTGCAAAATATTTACACAGTTTAGCCCATATAAGAATAAAGAAGATTACCAAAAATAGATAAAGGAATCTCTAGCTCAAAGATTGCCGTCAGACTACATGTATGTGGAGACCATTAAACATCATGTCAGATGTTTGCTGTGCACCATGTCTTGCTTTTTAACCTCGCATGAAAGGTATTATCTCTCTTATCATCCACAAACATATGCATACAAGTGCATATGTGCATAATATCTGTTGCCCATCGACTTTTCAGAGTTCATACATGTATATACGTGTGTGTGTGTGTGTGTGTGTGTGTGTGTGTGTGTGTGTGTGTGTGTGTGTGTGCGTGTGTGTGTGTGTGTGTGCTTTCTGCTAAAGATAAAAAGTCTGAAATTTTGGGGTTAGCATGGGTGAAGAGCCAGTTGATTATCTCGCCCCCAGTACTTGATTTGCACTCTAATTCATGGAGCCCGAAAAGAAGAAGAGCAAAATCGAATTCGGCGGAAATTGAACTCAGTATGTAAATTTGGATGAAATGCTGCCAAGTGTTTTGTCCGGTGTGCTAACGATTTTGCCATTTCACCACCTCATATATATAAACAATCTCTTCTTATTGGTCAGACCATATAGGTCAACATCTAGCATATAAGAGGGATGACCACTAAGTGGACATCCAATATGCTATATGTACACCCATATGGTCTGACCACTAAGAAAAGATTGTTTAAATTGGTTTTTAAATTGATATTAATCAAATTAATATTCAATTTTTCACCCTTATTATTGTTATATATATATATATATACCGTAAATCCTCGAGTATAGTCCGCCCTTGAGTATAATACGCAGGGGATTTTTAGGGGGCTGTACCTCTGAAAAACCTAAGCCTTGTGTATAATACGCACCCCTTTTCTAACTTGAGTCAAGGAGGTCTATATAAAGTCCTTGGTTTGTAAGCATATATACGGTAACGTCCTTTATTATTATTGTATATATAACATAATGCAAACGTGTAGCTTTTTTGTGCACTTTGTTTGTAGAAAATAAAGAAATAACAGTAATAACGTCAGTGAAAAATAAATATTAAGTAAATTGCCTTTACATAATTATCACTATCAGT
>NC_068985.1:28945461-28946595 GCF_001194135.2 Octopus bimaculoides
TATATATATATCCAAATTCAGGGAGTGGTACAGGTAAAATCCAGGCTACATATGTTTCCTAGTTAGCAGATACTCGGGAGTAATAACTACCCTAGTTGCTAACCGTGGACTATGAAAAAGCTTCAATATGTGAAAAGCTTACAACTTTCGACGTTGATAAACTACTATTGTTCTTGAACGTTGTTTATTATACCTACCATGGACTGCTCGAAGCTTACTAACTTCCTACACCTAGATCCTTGGACATACAATTACATATCAGTATGTGCGTGCGTGCGTGTGTGCGTGCGTTTGTGTGTGTGTATGTATGTGTGTGTGTGTGTGTGTGTGTGTGTGCGTGTACACATACAGAGAAAATGAGAGTGAGAGAGAGAGAGAGAGAGAGAAGAAAAGCGGGAGGTGAAAACGAGAAAATGAAACATCTTAAGTAGGGGGTTAGCAAAGGAGCAATGGTTTAGCAGAGGTAGTAGGGGGTTAGCAAAGGAGCAATGGTTTAGCAGAGGTAGTAGAGCATCATGAAAGAAGCGTTGTGTTGTTTTGTTATCTTTCTGTGTCCTGAGTTTCAAAACTCGCTGGAGTCGACTTTACTTTTGGTCATTGCAACGTTGAGGTATCCAATGGCAGCTAAGCCTTTGACCGATAAATTGACTAGCCACCCATGATATATGTGTCCTTGTGCCTATGAGAGATAACAATAACAGACAACGCTGACATTTGTTTGTATTTCAAATGTCAAACAAATTTTGCGTAAAAATTTACATGAAGAATAACAGAGAAATTATGGATAAACGTATTCATCGCTACATATACATATATGTATGCACCTTCGTGTGTCTGTGTATGACAATAAAAATCCTTAAATAAACAGAAAATCGTGTGTGTATGTGTGTGTCTGTGTAAGTGTGTGTGTGTATACATATACAAATACATACATATGCAACTATACATATATATCAATATGTATGTATAGTTACATATTTATATAAACATATGTATACAAAAAAACAGGAGCAAGTTTGACAGAATGATAGATATTTCGTTCAATATCTCACCCTCTCTCTCACTCTCTCTCTCTCTCACTCTCTCTCTCTCTCTCTCTCTCTCTCTCTCTCTCTCTCTCTCTCTCTCTCTCTC
>NC_068985.1:28947497-28953495 GCF_001194135.2 Octopus bimaculoides
ATATATATATATATATATATACATATATATATACGTGCGTGAGTCGTCCAAGAGAGTTCACCGGTATATACATATATATACGCGATCTTTAGGTTAGTTCAAAAATGTTTGTGACATATTTTAATTTGTAAAGGAAATTCACTACAGTTACGGGGGGAGAAAAATTTCACTCTTATGGTAAAAGATGTAAAACCACCATATTTTTCTAGTGTTGGCCACTGTCGGATTCCCAGACGCAAGATTTCTAGCTCTTTAATCGTTATCAATGGGAAATACCAAAGAGAGGTTACTTTGGACGGATCTAAAGTCGTACCTTTAACTAAAACACAGTTAGCAACATTCACTGAGTTGCGCTATTAGACCGCCAAGTCGGGCAAAATTCAGTAGTATTTAAGCTTAAGCGGACTTTAGGTTAGTTAAAACATGTTTGTAAATTATTTCAGATTCTAAAGGCAAATTCACTGCCGCTACAGTGGAGAAAAATCCCCTCATAAGGTTAAAGGTGTAAATACACCATACCTGCCCAGTATTGCCCTGTGTCGAAATATATCATGGTCGACAGGCCTGCTTGGGAGATTCAAAGCCTGGATTTACTAACTTGCTGTCTCAAGTCTCATAGCCTCTGCTGACTCACACAACAGTACTGCCTTTCGAAAGTAAGATCAAGTAATTTTTCTGCCAGTGGTTGCTGTTTCCCGTAGCTTGCGTAATGCAGCACTATAGAGGACCAATAATATTTTGATGCTCCTCTTTTCAGTGGCGTCACTAACGAATTTATGTTCACAACAGAAAGAAAAGATTTACAGTACGGGAGTTCCAAGGGTCAGAAGGTTTCATCAGCGAACATCTAAGTGTGAACACAGAGGAAATGGTATCGATAGAAAGCAATGCAAATAGGAGCCCGCTTGAGGCAAAAGTAGTTGATCGGTATCTTGGTAACTGGCAGAGCAGGTTTAGAAAAACTTCCCAAAGACCACTCTATTTGAAAGAACGAGTAATTCAGTTAGTTGTACAACTGAATACTCAATATACATACATACATACATACATAATACATACATACATACACACACACACATACATACATACATACATACATACATACATACATACACACACACACATACACACACACATACATACATACATACATACATACATACATACATACATACATACATCCGTCCAGTTTCGTATAATCGCTCTCAAACAGCGCTTAGTAAACAGCATCAAAAATAAATACATTAACTTAGTGCAAAAAAAATGAAGAGAATAGTATCCTACAAACCGACAGGAAGCTCCTCGGGAAACATTCTCTTCCTGAGGACCGCTCATGCAACCCCAAACCAGCCGGTTTAACGTACGTCCAGGATGACATGGGTTTGTAATGTTCAGCATTCCCAAAGCAGACCATGCTTGTATTTGTCTTCCGAAGACTCGAAGAAGACACTAATATTGACGTGAAGCAAATCTTGGATTCGTGGCCGCTATATTGCATCACATTCGGAGGCTATGCATTTGCAATCCAAGATCAGGAGATTATTATAAAATACCTGATAAACAAAAGAAACAATGAAGACCTTGCAGTGCCAAGATGCAACCGGAAATGTAGATTATGTCATATTTCTATGCAAAACATCAAAAATGTGATTAGCAGCAACCCAAAAATGTCATCAGGGTACTGCCTCTCTATGCGACATGACGTTGTCTCAAAACAACATACAATGCCTTCCGGTGAAAAAGCCCGTCCTGGAATAGAGAATACCCCTGTTATTGAATACGTACACAAACATCAACAAACAGAATACTGCTGGAACATTCCCATCAAAACATCTGTCAAGTGTAAGCATAACAGGCCGGATATTGTCGTTTGGGACAACAAAGCAAAAGTGTGTGCCGTCATAGAAGTCAGCTGTCCCGCTCCTGTGAATATCTCTTTGAAAATCAAAGAAAAGGAGATTAACTATGGACAACATACATACATAAGCACACACGCGCGCATGCGCGCATACATACACACACACATACATACATACATACATACATATATAAAGACATACATACATACATACATACATACGTACATACATGCATACATACATACATACATACATACATACATACATACATACATACATACTTACGTATGTAAGGCAGAAAAGATCACAAAGCAGATTTAAAATAATTGTAATGAGGAAAAGTCGCTGTTAATTTTATTGCTAATATTACTAAAAGGCGGTGAGCTGACAGAGTAGTTATCCCGCCGGGCAAAATGCTTAGCGGTATTTCGTCTGCCGCTACGTTCTGAGTTCAAATTCCGCCGAGGTCGACTTTGCCTTTCATCCTTTCGGGGTCGATTAAATAAGTACCAGTTATGCACTGGGGTCGATATAATCGACTTAATCTGTTTGTCTGTCCTTGTTTGTCCCCTCTGTGTATAACCCCTTGTGGGCAGTAAAGAAATAAGTATTTCGTCCGTCTTTATGTTCTGAGTTCAAATTCCGACGAGGTCTCCTTTACCTTTCATCTTTTCAGGGTTGATAAAATAAGTACCAGTTGACTACTGGGATCGATCCCTGAAACTGCTCTTTTTGTGTCAAACTTTGAAGTCAACATTATCAGGTCTTTAATAAGGAAATGTCAGATTTTAAACTGCAACTTTATTTTACTTTATCTCAACAAAAAGCAATGCTGTTAATCAAAATATGCACTTAAATTATCAACACAATTTTGCCATTTTATCAGTAGCTTATTTTTGCCGGCAGCGAAGAATTCTGGAGAGCAAGAGATGATGAAATCACGAAATGCTGTTCTTGCATCTTCTTCAGAATTTAAGTGTTTTCCTTGCAAACATTTGTCTAATGCCTGGAAAAAGTGATAGTCAGTTGGTGCAAGGTCTGATGAATATGATGGATGACAGAGTACTTCCAAGTTCAGTTCCTGTAACTTGAGTAGCGTTCTTTGTGCAACATGTGATTGAGTATTGTCTTGCAAGAGAATCGTCCTGTCTCTGTTGACCAGTCTCGGTTGTTTAATTTTAAGTTCACACATCATTTCATTCAATTGGTTGGTGCATACATCCGCTGTAATTGACTTACCAGGTCTCATCAAGCTGTAGTTGATGACACCAGCGCTGGATCACCAAACAGAAATCATTAGATTTTTCTGGTGAAAATTCTTTTTAGGATTGTATTTTGGCATCTCGTCCCTATCCAACCACCGTGCAGAATGATTGCTATTGTTGAAAAGAATCCATTTTTCATCACTCGTAAAAATACGATGCAAAAATGGTCCGCAGTAATGCCGTGACAGCAACGAGCAGCAAGTTTCAAGACGACGTGTCATTTGATGCTCGTTCTGTTCGTGTGGTACCTACTTGTCCAGCTTCTTTACCTTACCGGTTTGTTTCAGATGGCCCAATACAGTTGGGATCAAAACATCAATCCTAGCTGCTAACTCACGCGTAGTTTCAGATATATCCGCTTCCACTACAGCTTCCAGCTCATCCTTATTCACCTTGGTCTCACGTCTACCATCGACGTACAGTGCGCTCGTTCGTCACATCTTCACAAAACACTTCATTGATGTTTCGAGCTGTCTGAGATGCATCGGTTCCACGACGAAAGTCCTATTATGAAGAACACGAATTTTTTATCTATCCATGGGTTCACAAAAATTGATTCACAACAGAAAACTCATAATAAAATGAAACACCATGAATTGCATCTCGAAAAGTGAAAATGTAACTCTTCAATATTGTAAAACAAAGAATTGTCAGGGAAAAACATTAGATTTAACGTCTGTCAAGCTTGGTGCATAAGAAAATCGGACATTTTATTCTGAATGACCTGACACTATAATCATTCCGACAATTACGGGAAACAATTCCCAGCGTATGTTGACATTATTAAACTTCCTCAGTCAATCATATTTACCGAAGTACTGACTAAATAGATGCACAATAATGAAAGGGATAGGCGTGAAAATTACCATATTTAAGAAAATATAATAGATGCCATCCACGTAATAAAACAATTATATAGTTTTAACATCTAAATCACAATCAGAAAGTTATTTAAAAGCAAATATGTAATGGAGAAAAGAGAAGCTTAGTTCTTTAACAAACATTATTATTTTAATCATTTCGACTTGTACAAACATTACATTAATATTTGTCATTGAGTCCTCTAACTACGTAGGAAATAATTCATATTACGTGATGTATTGAAGTTACTTATTAAAAGTTATCAAGAATGGAAAGGAAATGTGATGCATGTAGCTATGTTTATGGTGAACCTGGCGTTTTATTTCACAGATGTTTTGACATATAGCCTGACTATTTGAATTTGTTATGCATGTCAAGGTTTCCATATTCATGAATTTAATTATCAATATCCCCGTATGATTTTATTTTCATTATATTTTGCTTTGAAATATTTATTTTTCTTCTAATGACATCTGCATAAAGTAACATATCTCAAGAAAATACATAAAGATATACCAGCTGTATTTTGGGTATTTCGTATTTCGGGACACATTAAAAATTATCAACGCTGCTGTACTCTTTCACCACAACTTTCTCTCAATCTTTCTCTCAATATTTCGAAGGGTCAGCCTGTCATACTCTATGTCATGCTAAATCTCCCCAAGAACTACGTTAAGGGTACACGTGGCTGTGGAAATCTCAGCCACTTACACGCTAATTTCACGAGCAGGCTGTTCCGTTGATCAAAAGTCCATCTCAAGTCTAAAGATTTCATGAGAACCAGAATTCAGGGCATTTAAGATGAGAGTGTGACCCTCTCATTTGAACTGGACACGTGCGCGTCACAGTGCTAACCGACAGATGCAACTGGCATTCATTTCCAGCTGAATATACAGTAGAAGCAAAAAATGAAGTACCTTCCTCAGAGACACAATGTGCTACCCACTTCGAGAATCGAATTCATGATGTAACGATCGTGAATTCAACACCTTAACTACAATGCCGTGCGCTTTTAAATGCAGTTGCTTGTGCAAGCATCTGATCCTCGGTGTCTTTGGTGGAAATCACTTTGTTATAAACATTCAATTTAGATCTTCGTTTGAGAAGAAATAACTGTCTCCGTTCCTCTCACCGGTGTCAGAGGTCACAGGTGTTATCTGTCTCTCTCTGACTATGCTCTTACTATACAAATGTATCATTTATTGGAAAATGAAACTTTGCAAACCAACATATTAATATATTTGAATATCATAACGAACAGTATGGAGCCGCAGAGCTTAGTGGTTCAGGTGTTTCATTCTTGATCTTAAGATTGTTGCTTCTATTCTAGAACCGGGCAATGTTTTTTTTATTCAAAAGCAAAACACATAATTTTACGTTGTTTCATTCCATTCAGCTGGCAAAAATGACTAATCCTGCGATAGGGTCCTGCATCATGAGCTTATGACTCACAGACGCTTCTTTTCTTATAACGAACAGTGGTTTGATGATATGAAAAAGAGGACTCATATAACACGACACTTTAATCATTGCTTGAAAAATAAGAAATACATTGCTGTTGAAGTTTAGCGTAGTAAAGTTAAATTAGGCAAAACGTTATATTAGGTTGGACAACAGCTTATGAATTTTACATTTTTGCTTAAATATGTGTATTTAAGCAAAAATGTAAAAAGAGGCCCCATTAATTGCGTGTATGCATAGATCTAACGGAGCAATGAGCTTATTAAGTATCTTTAAAATCTTGCAAATTGGAGGCATTGAGATTAATATTCTATGTTTTCTGAATATTCATCTACATAGAATATATATTGTTGCTTGAATCAGCCATTAAGCTCAATCATTTTTAAATAGATTATTTTTAAGCGTATATGCTGATTGTTAGTCTTATCAACCGAATACTTGAAATAATATTGTAAGATACCTTTTAGATAAGATTGGAGGTAAAATTGAAAAGTAATAGCTCAGAAACAGCTTTTTGGGTACCCCAACTTTCAGTTTAAACTACGGGCACAT
>NC_068985.1:28953802-28954823 GCF_001194135.2 Octopus bimaculoides
GTATGGTCACTTCACGGCATGCCATTCATGTGCTCATAGCAGTTTTTGTTTAAGTTTACGCTTTAAATTTTGTTTAGTTAAGGAATTACTTATATTACTTTTAGACACTTATTGTTACGACAAAATATGTTACGCCAATTTAAACAAAACATTTTTCATTTTGATATTACATGGTCAAAAACCAAATGGTTTATTGAAGTAGCCATATACAGGGTGTCCACAAGGTCTGGGTACATGGAGTAAATAAAATCATAACATAAACAATTAAATATAAGAAATAATAATTTCTTAAAGTATGCGTAAATCCCCATGTGGGTACATGGAGCAAATAAAATCATAATATAAACAATTAAATATAAGAAATAATAACTTCTTAAAGTAGGTGTTAATCCCCATGTACCCAGACTTTGTGGACACCCTGTATAATACATATACTTGAATATCTGGAAAAATTCGAATAATGTACTTTTCATTAGTACACCTATGAATTTTAGACTATAACAAGAAATCTTTTAATCTGATTCGAAGAAAATAAACAAACGGGCAAAATGTGAGGCAGAAAACTTATGAATTCATGGCAGTTGATTATTGAAGTCAAGCTTCTTTGATAAACGTATCTGCCAGTAACTAGAGTTCGTTCCAAGTATGCTTTCCTCTAGTTTAAAATCAGTAACTAATTCCGTCATCATATAGCCATGTCGACCATAAAACTATTGTATTTGTATAGTTTAGACAAAGGCAAATTCAACTCTTTTAGTACTCTTTTACTCTTTTACCTGTTTCAGTCATTTGCCTGTGGCCATGCTGGAGCACCGCCTTTAGTCAAGCAAATCTACCCCAGGACTTATTCTTTGTAAGCCTAGTACTTATTCTATCGTTCTCTTTTGCCGAACCGCTAAGTTACGGGACGTAAACACACCAGCATCGGTTGTCAAGCGATTTTGTGGGGGACAAACAGACACACAAAGATATACACACACATACATATATATATATATATATATATATATATATATATATA
>NC_068985.1:28955425-28960242 GCF_001194135.2 Octopus bimaculoides
TATATATATATATATATATATGCACACAATCACATACATTAATACCCACATTGTCGCATGCAACGCATACATAAAAAACATACATGTATATCTAGACACACTCATACAAATGCATATAGTACGCATACTCATATACACTTATACACACAGCAGTACAGACATTTATAATTATACGTGTATATATATGCAGGGTGGCATGTGCGTGTAAATACGGCATTTGGCCGGAAATTTCTCACTAATAAGCTTTCAGGACAACAGCTGGCATGTGAAAATATCCACTCTGATCAAGATAAATAATATAAAAAGGTAAATTACCATAAATTTTGAATTCAAATTTACACAATTACTTTTTTAAGCAAACCTTTCTCCGTGGAAAATATAGTCTTCAACTGCTTGTTCTACATTTTAAATTTCATTTCAAAATAGAACGATTTCCAAATAAGAAAGAGCTTACTTTTTATACATAGTTTTTGCATTTATATATAGAATTTATGTAGCCTAGAACGAAACATTTCCAAAATATAATTTGTATCTTTATTTTTTTAATTCCATTAATTTATATTATTGCCGTTATCTTCTTTGATTCCGGTTTCTACTGTTTCAGCACTCAGAATTCCGTCTTATCAGACGTCCGTAGCAATTCATAAAATGAAAAGCTGACAGGAAACCTGGTCTGATTATGTCTCCGTAATTCAGGTGGTTCGGCAAAAGAAAATGGCAGAATAAGAACCAGGCTTAAAAATAAATAAGTACTGGAATTGTTCGATTAATCCCTTTATGGCGGTGCTCCAGTACGATCGAGGTCCAACAAATGAAACAAAGCAAAAGTAAAAGATAAGAAAAAGTAAAATCTAACCATCAAATCTCTCTCAGACCTATCTCGGCTTTTGTCTACCACATTGTCCAGCTTCCTGGATTGTGCCCCTCATGGAATATGTGCAAAATTATCTGAAGCGGAACTCTGCTATAATAAAAATGTCTTTCCTTTGCACAAGATAGGTTTGGTTACATTAATAGCTTCTGATTTAGGCGCAAAGCCAGTGACTTTGAGGGGAGCATGTAGATCGATGTCATCAATCCCAGTACTTAACCGATACTTTATTTTATTAAGTTCGATTTCAGCTCTGAAAATAAAGAACAGGAACAAAAGTGACAAGGAATTTTCTCCGACGCTCTACCGATTCTGCCAACTGTTACAATAATATGAAATTTACGAGAATACAAAGGAAATAATAGTTTTCCATGTAAAATTACTTCATTGCTTAACATTTCTATTTACCTTTTCAGACAAACATGCTAAGGCTCATTCATTGGCTCTTTCTCATATGTGTAGGACTCGGGGTGAGAGCTGGCCCCCCATATTATTATAGAACACCAATCGGTAAGTGATCTTGATGAAAGGAAAATTCTTTTTATATCCCTCCCTATAATGCACGACTTCAGTCTTTAGATGAATTACACTCATTTCAAGCACACACACACACACACACACACACATAGACATGTATATGTCTGTTTAGTGAAGAAGGAGTAGTGAATACCAGAGTAGAAATTAATATTTGTTATTTTGGTCGAGTCAGTAATAACTTGCTTGAAGCCCAGAGTAGCAAGAGGCTGAGTCGACCAACATACTACTACTACTACTATTAATAATAATAATAATAATAATAATAATAATAATAATAATAATAATAATAATAATAATAATAATAATAATAATAATAATGATGATGATGATGATGATGATGATGATGATGATGATGATGATGATGATAATAATAACAACAACAACGACATCAATAATAATAATGATAATAATGACAATAATAATAACAACGACAACAATAATAATAATAATAATAATAATGATAATAATAATAACAATAATAATAACAGCAACAACAACAACAACAACAACAACAGTAATAATAATAATAATAATAATAATAATAATAATAATAATAATAATAATAATAATAATTTCTTTATCATCCACTCAGGGCTTAAATGAATAAAAACAATAAGGACGGTACAAACGGTACAGGATGGTACAGAGTGGGTTTTGGCGTGTAAAATTCATAAGAAATATAAGAACAAATGCGGAAAAAGTAAATTCCTCAATAGGAGGGCGTACTTCCGAGGGTCACACATAGAGAAAGACCACAAAAATTCACGATCACTCGGACCGCCAAGGTCAGTGCCCTCTCACAGTCTTCTCCCTCCAATCTACAGGCGCATACTCAGAGCAGGCCCATTAATTCGGGTGGTGCTCGTCTCTCTCAGCAAACTGCGTGGAAGGCAGCACTTCCCTCTCTACCTTGATTTTTTCCTCTTCAAGTGAAACCTGAAAAAGTTAATCAGGTCTTCGCTGATAAGGAAAGTGCTGGCCTTCACTCCTTTCAGACTGGGATGCGGCGGGTAAATTTTCGCAATGGACTCAGCCGATAGCGGGAACCTTCCTACATGTGATTGCAAGTGTTCGGCATAAACACACAAGTCAACAATGTTCAGACACTGGACGAGGGCGTTCAGGACTGTTTCGTCACCCTACGCGCAGCTTGGACAAGCTCGACTGACGGCACGTCCATACCTGTAGAGTCTATCTCGAACTGGCTGTGCTTTCCCGTAGCACTGCCAGGCTAGGGATTTCTGGAAGTTATCTATGGGCCCTGGACCGAAAGTCCTCCGGAACAGACTGGCCAGTTGATTCTTGTTGACACCCATAGTCACCCAGTGAACGCCATCGCTTTTGTCTTCCACTAACCTTCTTTGGAACGCCAAGGTGGAGCTTCCACTGATCGTTCTGCCCAACTGGTTGAGGCCTGTAATCGCTTGAAGACATTCCAGTTTCCAAGTGCTTCCTCTCGATTTTCGTTTGACCCAGGACTGTGGCTCCGACAAGGATAACGTATGTCTCTCATTGTCTGTCTGTCTGTCTCTCTCTCTTTCTGTCTGTCTGTCTCTCTTTCCCTCTCTCTCTCCCTCTCATTCTCTCACTCTCTCTCTCTCTCTCCCTCTCTCTCTCTCTCTCTCTCTCGCTCTCTCACCCTCTCTCTCGCTCGCTCGCGCTCTCTATTCTTTATATTCTTTATATTATTATGCATAACCATAATTGTTTTCTCGAATGACAGTTCTAAAATACAAACGTATTTGCGTGTGGATACACACACACACACACACACACACACACACACACACATATATATATATGCATAGGTATGTATGTGTGTCTCTCTCTCTCTCTTTCTTTCTCTTTCCCTCTCGCTTTTTCCTCTCACTCTTTCTCTCTCTCTCTCTCTCTGTTACTCTCTCTCTCTCTCTCTCGTCATCTATCTATCTATCTATCTATTCTTTATTTGTATATATATTATTATGCAGAAGCGCGATTTTTTTCTCGTTCGAATGATGATAGTAGTTCGGATCCTGATTTTTATCATCTTAATTTAGACACACATGGATTGAAAATATCAAATTATATTAGTAAGAAGTAAATACAAGTAAATACCAATTTGAAACGAATAAAGAATTTTAATGCTTTGAATTTTTAGAGTGTGGATTACCAAAGGATGGGGGATCCTGCACACTCCCATCCAGTTTACGCTGGTATTTCGATACAAAATCCAGAACATGTAAGACGTTTCAATTTACATGTGGAGGAAATGGAAATAATTTCCGGTCTTACGATGAATGCATTGGAGTGTGTACAAATATCTGTTTTTTGCCTATAGGATATGGAACAGGTTGGCAATCTATTAATAGGTAAAGCATTTTCTTTTAAATTCAATCCGTTCGTTTCTCGTTTTTATTTGTTATTCATTTTAAAATGCTTTTGTGGTTATCTATATCGATAAAATTCAAAGTATATGTAAACTTGGAGGGTCCAATATAATTAAACGTTTGTTTTTTTTTTTGTTTGTTTTTTTTTTTTGTTTTTTTAAGAATATTTTGGTATAACATCTCGCAACAATTTTCATGAAACATCAAATTGCTAATGCTTCGAAATTATGCAAAAATATCCTTTCCTTTTATTATGACTCAAACATCACAGGATATTTTTTAACTACTTTCTAATTGAATGCAAACATACAAACGACCAGGAAATAATTTTTAAAAATCGACGGAAGTAAAACTCTGTGCCAATGAAATAATTTCTTCTTCAGTTTTTCTTCAGATTTTAAATAAAACATGCAAGTGAAGGACGAGTGCAAACTGGCGTGTTAATTAAAATTCAACATAGTTTAACATATTATTAGTAATTAATGTTATAGGAAACGATGAAAAGGGCTGACACGATAGAGTGCCAGATTACAAATTTTGTGGCATTTAGCCGTAAGATTAGCCATATTCTGAGCTTAATTCAAGTTGAATTTATTTTAAAGTGGTCCGGCGACTGGTAAAATAAGTTCCAGTTACAGTACTGTTGTTGATTCAGTAGCGTGTACTTATTCTCTAAAAGTTGAGTCATTTAGAGCAGGGGTTTTCAAACTTTTTGACTTGCGGACCCCTTTATATTTCAGGCTTTACCTTAGGGACCCCCTTATAAACGCTTATGAAATTTATACATAAATATTTGCTTAAAATAACATATATTTTTACATCTATTTATTTAACAGTATTTAACAAATAGGTTTATTGTCAATTAAAAGATTTCGATTAAAAACCATATATAAAATCAAATTGCCCATAAAAAGTATTTGCTGTCCACGGACCCCCTGTCTTGTCCTGGCGGACCCCCTGTGGTTCGCGGATCACAGTTTGAAAACCCCTGATTTAGAACACAACATCCTTCAAAGGCGTAGTCAATATGAATTGCAGAA
>NC_068985.1:28961474-28963082 GCF_001194135.2 Octopus bimaculoides
GTGTGTGTGTGTGTGTGTGTGTGTGTGTGTGTGTGTGCGTGCGTGCGTGCGTGCGTGTTTGTATCTGCGCTTGCTGCCTACCCCATCATCGCTTGAAAAGCGATGTTTGTGTGTTTACGTCCGCGTAACTTAGCAGTTCAGCAAAAGAGACCGATAGAATAAGTACTAGGTTTGGCCGCATTCAAGAATCTATGATGTCTACCTATCTACATATATACATACATACATACATACATACATATATTCATACATAAATGCATACACACATACATGCACATACATAAATACGTGCATACATATGTATGTACGTATGTGTGTGTGTGTGTGTGTGTGTGAGAGAGAGAGAGAGAGAGAGAGAGAGAGGGGGGAGTAAACTTTAGAATAGTTCAAATAATTTTGGGACATAATTGACCTGTACAAACATTTTTACTCCGATTTTGATATCTGAATCTGAGAAGAGCACTAAGACCTCAAAAAGCATCTACTGGTCCATATGGGGCGCTACGAACATTTTATAATGTGTTCAGACCTATTGTCTATAGCGAGTATTTCTTCCATGGGAAAACGCAATGGAAAAAATAGTAATCAATTTTGGGGGGACACCCGAACTGATTTTGCCGACTTTACACAACCCGACTTCTACTTATTTAATCCAAACCTGGTGAGATTTTAACGACGAATTTATTCAATGAAATATCGAAGCTGTAACGATTTTGTTGATCACCCACCTTTAAAATGCTTTGGTTTACTAATTCTGCCATTTTACGACGTTTACAGTAACACTGCTAATAATTTGTTAATATAATAAAACGTGCCATGTTCTGTTTTGCTTCTGTTTGCAGGTATTACTTCAACAAAAAGGAGATTAAATGTAAGCCATTCAAGTACACTGGAGTAGGAGGGAACAGTAATAACTTTCCCAGTATCGGAAAATGTCAAAATACATGCATGAGTGTTTGTAAACTACCATCTGAAGTTGGCACATGTCGTGGTTATTTTCCACGTTTTTACTACAATTATAAAAGGCGCAGATGCATGAGATTCATTTATGGAGGGTGTGGAGGAAACAGAAATAATTTCCACACTATCCGGGATTGTAATAAGACATGCCGGAATTTTAGACGTTAAAATATTTCCAGTTACAGTGATGTGGCATTGAATCAAAATTCAGCAGAAGGGACGCTTGATTTTCTTACTGAAATTTATCTTTAAGCATAGAAAAGAAATAGTTAAAATTAAATCAAAATCCAACAAATTCTCCTCAATGTATGTCAGCGACATGTATCTCAGATACATCTAAAATATGTCAACGACAAATCTTGTTCAAGGCTGTTGCTAACAGAGACAGTTTACTTTATATTTTCAAATGTAGTTCGAATAACACGGAAAAGAGTAATCTCCCTTCCCTGCTTCGGACATAGTTAAAGTAAAATGACATTTTAGATGAATAAAATATATTTGTAAATCATGAAGTACTGTTTAATTTTCTATATCTTTAATTCTTTATATTTTTTTGTATATAATAAATAGTAAATCATATATAATATCTATATAATACAAAATGGGACAAGAACGCAAAACATCCAGACAGTTAGGTGATACAAGAAG
>NC_068985.1:28963173-28965806 GCF_001194135.2 Octopus bimaculoides
AAAAACCGAACAATGTTACACAAATGCAATAAAAATAATAACAGGACATAGCAATAGATGTCTTTCAACTAAGGACGAATTAAATTAAGCTGGCGTGTGTGGAAATAAAGCCTTACAGCAGGGATACAAGGCACAAGGAGGAATATCAATGTTGCACGCACAACGGCCGGTCAAGAAAGAAAGATCAGGCTTGTCCGAACGCCGGTCACATGGGAAGAGAAGAGAGAGAGGTAGAGGCAGAGGGACAAAAGAATTAAGAGAAACGACAGGGACACAGTGAAGTGAAAAGTGGAGGGAAAGTGAGCAAGAAGAGAAAGTAAGGAAATATGAGCGAGGGGGAACGAAAGAACGAACAGTGGAATGAACGAATAAGGGTGAAAGGGCTGATAGACATAAACAGAGTCGTACAAGATTTAGAAAAATGTATACTTACATATAAGAGACATACCAACAGTGCAAATAACATGAAATACGTAAACAAACGAGTTAAATATGTAAACAACGAGAAAAACAGGACAAGTAAACACAGAGAAAGGGCCATTCATCAGTTGTCAGCTGTCTATCTACTCTTCATTTTCAGCATTCAACGACAATATAAGTCTTCAAAGAGAATTGTTCTCATAAATTCTACGATAAAATTTAGGATTTATGGAGGGTTAAAGTTGGGAACAAAAGCGTAACAGTGGAGACATACAAGGAAACCGAGCGAAAACAAACATGGAGGGTCGTTAGACCAGAACGGGAAGAAAATAGCGAATGCTGTGAGAAACATTTTTTTGAAAAAAGAAAAGATAGAAGAGACAGAGAGAGAAAAAGAACACGTCCGTTCTTTTGAAAGTCCGTGCAGGAAAAGAAAGATGGACGATGATCACGTGTGAGCAACAAGAGAGAGAGAGAGTTAAAGAGAAAGAGGGGAGAGAGAGTGAAAGAGAAAGAGTGGGGAGCGAATAAAAGATAAAGAGGGGAGAGAGAGTGAAAGAGAAAGCGGGGAGAGAGAGAGTAAAAGAGAAAGAAGGGAGAGAGCGCGAGAGAGACAGATAGAAAACGGTGAAGGAGGGAGGGGGAGAAAAGGGGAATTATATATACCCGCGAAAGCACGCACACATGCTCATATATATATGTCTCGGGGCTAGCAGTTGAATACAAGTACAAGAGACTGACTTTCTACAGAAATCCATTAATAGGTATATTCAAAAGAAGCGTTGAAAGCAGAATTGTTATACCAAATTATCTTGCTACAGCATAGACGAATCTTGTAGCCAAGGATGAAACAACCGAGTTGATAGAAAACTATAGGCTTGTCTAAATATTATGTACAAGTTTTACAGCCAATTCCTCCACGATTATTCTGAGTCCAACAACATAGTAACTGGAGAACAGACAGGTGGGAAGAAGAGTGTTGGAATGTACCGAATATTTTTTGATAAATAAAAGCTGTATTGTCTGAAATAAGAAAACACCACAGAAACCTTGTGACAGTATGGCTTGATTATAGGAAAACATTCGACTCTTTTCCCTACTCATGGTTGCTGAAGTCCCTGTACTTGGCAAAGCACCTACTACCTTAGTTGATGCCATTGAAGGCAAAAAACAAAAGACCTGCACAACAGTCTTCATACTTACAACTGAGAGTGGAACGATCGTCTCCTTTGTTATAAATATTTCAAAGGAAATATTCAAACGAAATTGCCTTTCAGTAACTTTGGTTATTTTGGCATTGACTCCGTTAGCCTTTCTGTTACAAAAATCCAGTGGTTACATGTTATGGTCTGTAAGTACTAAAGTATCATTGCAACCTACAATTCCATTGTGAATAACATGGAAATCAACGCTAAGAATGCAGACGATGCCAAAGAAGCAATTTGGGTTAATAACAATATTTTCAGTTGAGTTGACATAGGAGTACAGTTTGGCCGAAAGAAGTGTTTGTATTTAATTACAGAACGTGAGGAATCAGTTCCTCAAACCCAAAGTCTGTGAATCAACGGTCTCCTTATCTCTCCCGCTCCACACAAAGATTGCTTCAAATAACTAGATAATGATGAAAATATATCATACAAAGGTGAACAAAAAGTGACCAGAGATGCAGACAAATGTGCCTGTCAAAACGCCCTTTGTACAAAAAGACGCTTAACTATTCTGTAGAGGAAATCCACTCCATAGACGTTAGACCTCATATGATCTTGACATCAACTGGAAATTTCCATAGAAATAGTGACATTGACAGGATTTATCTTATAAGAGATGAAGGTAGTAAAGGCTTAAGATCAGTGCAGACAGCTTAGCGCCTGCTAAACAACAGCAGCAAAGCTAAATATATAAGCCAAGTGCTGAGAAACGAAGAGAACATCCTACATGTCGGTACTCTATTTCTGACATCTCATACACAACTCCAAAACTGATGGACTTATATACCGAAACATATTTAAACTTCATGATGTTCTTTAGATAACCAAACATTAAAATTAACTTTCATGTGTGTGTGTGAGAGAGAGAGAGAGGGAGAGAGAGGGAGAGAGAGAGAGTGCGTGCGTGTGTGTGTGTGTGACAGAGAGAGAGTGTGTGTGAGTGAGTGAGTGTGTGTGAGAGACAGACAGAGAGAGAGAGAGATAGTGTGTGTGTGTGTGTGTGTG
>NC_068985.1:28966493-28968033 GCF_001194135.2 Octopus bimaculoides
TGACTGCGGCCATGCTGGAGCACCGCCTTTAGTCGAGCAAATCGACCCCAGGACTCATTCTTTGTAAGCCTAGTATTTATTCTATCGGTCTCTTTTTGCCGAACCGCTAAGTTACGGAGACGTAAACACACCAGCATCAGTTGTCAAGCGATGTTGGTGGGGACAAACATAGACACACAAACACACACACACACACACACACGCACATATATACATATACATATATATATGACGGGCTTCTTTCAGTTTCCGTCTACCAAATCCACTCACAAGGCTTCGGTCGGCCCGAGGCTATAGCAGAAGGCACTTGCCCAAGGTGCCACGCAGTGGGATTGAACCCAGAACAACGTGGTTGGTAAGCAAGCTACTTACCACACAGCCACTCCTGAGCCTGTTTCATTTATTTGATACTATGACATCCAAATATTAACACATACTGCGGTATCAATAACAGGATGTGAAGCGCTGCATTTTCAGTAAGGCGTCAGCATTTCCAAACAAGTGTTTAGAAAACATCCGCATTCAAAATGCGACTTTGATTTTTCCGGGCTTTCGCAAGTCATGGGAGATAACTCTTAAAAAATTAGACTAACAAGTACGTAAATGGAGAACGCAATTTAGGCTTAATACGGAAATTCTACAGTTACATAAGAGATTGAAAATATATCAACGTTATTAAATTGTAAATATTTCTATAATGTGATATAGGGCATGATTTAGATTTTTGCTCCCGATTTAATTATTTGCCATTATAATAATGGGTTAGGTGGATGCTGATGAAAGGCAAACGAAATAGGCATATACGCTCGTTAACAATTTTTTATCTTCCATCTCATTGTTTGTTTACATCTGACGTCACGTATAGCATAAATCAGTGCTGGTTATGATTTCTATAGAATACCTATAGATATAACCTTACTAAATAATGCAGAACGTGCATTGCTAACTCAGTAGAACATAATATTGACTTATATAAACATTTAATGTATTTTATAGTATATTATGTTTGTTTGACGAAATACCACCTACCTACAAGTCAATGATAATAGCTAATGTTTTTATGTATTATTCTGGCACCATTTCATATGTGGTTTTTCTTGCAGCATAAAGCTGCAGCCCTTTGTTCTCTAGGAAATGTTAACAATAATGTGTGTGTGTTGTGTTGGCACTCCGTCGCTTACGACGTCGAGGGTTCCAGTTGATCCGATCAACGGAACAGCCTGCTCGTGAAATTAACGTGCAAGTGGCTGAGCACTCCACAGACACGTGTACCCTTAACGTGGTTTTCGGGGATATTCAGCGTGACACAGTGTGACAAGGCTGGCCCTTTGAATTACAGGCACAACAGAAACAGGAAGAAAGAATGAGAGAAAATTGTGGTGGAAGAGTACAGCAGGGTTCGCAACCATCCCCTCCGGAGCCTCGTGGAGCGTTTAGGTGTTTTTGTTCAATAAACACTCACAACGCCCTGTCTGGGAATCGAAACCACGATCCTATGACCGCGAGTTCGTTGCCCTAACCACTGGGCCATTGCGCCTCC
>NC_068985.1:28969589-28971743 GCF_001194135.2 Octopus bimaculoides
CTGTATATACTCGACTATAAAACGCCCTTGCCTATATAACGCACTCCCGACTTACAAGGTTCAAATCGAGAAATTTATCATTGACTTGACTATAAGTCACAGCGTAGTTTTTGATGTTGGACAGTAAAGTTCGATTAGGAATTGCATCGACATAGTTGTTGTTCGGTAAGCGAGCTTTCAGTAAGCTGAAGATGACTTACAACAACTGTTATCCCATTAAGTCCAATGCATTTTAGAAACCGTTGCTTGTAATGTAAAATTTTATCCTTGATAACGCTAGTTGACTTGTTTATCGTATTGAGACTTAATTGCCTCGATGCTTTCTGTTTACTTTTTGATTTGTGCCTTTCATTACTAGGAACTGACACAAAAGCATGCAGTCATATTTGCCATGATTGGGAAAAAAATACAATAAACTGTTTTAAATTGTAAAGAAGTGTATGAAACATTGTGACAAAAATCGAAAGAATAAATGAAGGGAGAATCGAGTTAAACTAATCGTCACTTACACCAAATAACTGGTAAAACTCCTTGGTTGTGATGGTCTCCTCGTATACACCCTGACCCTCGTCTTTACTTGTCTGATCTTAATTAACTGATGAAGCACTGGGGCTAACATTTCTTGCACAGACGAAGTCATTATATAATTCGTCGTCTTCTGTACCATTCATGGAATTTGTGATGCCGCACTTCAAAAAGGACTTCATCACAATTTCACTCGGTATTTCAGCGCATGAATCTATCACCCATTAGCGGCTTATCAGATGCGCCCTGAATATATTCCATACAAGAAGCTACTTTGAATTAAGCATAGCCCCTGGGTGCTTGAACCACACGTCGTTTAACCAGTTCGTCAATACGGTTTCATCCACCCACACTTTCTCCTGAACATACACCACTATACCATTCGGAAACTTCTTTTTCGGGAAAGTCTTTCTTTTGAAAGCAACAACCGGTGTAAGTTTCGTACCGTCAGCCACACAAGCCAAGAGGGCCTTGTCGCACCCCGTAGTTTTTGCCGAAATTGTGCTTTTCCCTTTAACGTCGACTGTCCGAGTTCCAACCATATCGAAAGAAAGAGGTGTCTCGTCCATATTATCGATTGCCTCCAAGGCAAATTTGTGGTTCTTTCGTAGGTCTATTACATACCGATGGAAGGAATCAACTTTGCTCTCTACGTCAGCGGGTAATTTCTGTACGATATGAGTTCTCTATCTCAGCGTAAGATTGTGGCGTTTCATAAACCTCGTACACCAACCAGGGGATACTTTAAAGTCGGATATGCCATGTTCATTTGTCACTTGAAGAGCCTGCAATATAATGATGTTTCTTGTGACGACAAATCAATTCGTGCGTAGTTCAGTCACCCAGTCTCTCAAAATAGTCTTCATCTCCTCACTGGGACTCCATATCCTAATTTTGTTTAACGATTTGATGTCAATGGATTTCATTTTCTCCTCTTTCAAACGCCAATCCTTGACCATTTTTTCTGAGACTCGATTCGAATGCGACTTCGCGTATTCAACAACTTTCAGCTTGAAAGTGATATCATACAAATTCCTCTTTCTCTTCATATTAACAAATAACATGGCGTCGAATTAAAGAAAGGCGGATACGGTACAAAAACAAACAAGCATTAAACTCACTTTTTTTTAATGAATTGTTTATTTCATGCTAACAGAAATAAAGAAATATATAAAGAAATATCTAAAGATAGTCTTCCATGTACTTCTCGATTTCGGAATTAGCGATTCGGGTTTTTTGGTTATTCCGAATGTCGTATCCTATAAAAAAAACCTTCAGATTTAGGGGAAAATTTCAGGGGGGAAAAGGGCGACTTCTAGCCGAGTACGTACTCTAATGAAGAATGGGGAATTGTAAAACTTCAAAATTTTTTTATTGAAGTATTTTTTCATCAAATTCCATTCTGCCACATCTTTTTGCTTGATAAGTGTCCCGGTGTCCTTTCATGTGACAGTTATGTGCATTTAATTGATGCATATTAAATCAATTGTTATACACATTCATGTAAATGTTGACTTTCCTATGCAAATTTATTCGAGGTGTTACTCATACAGGCTGGAGGAACGATCTCGATAAATTTTATAAATCATACATACATACATACATACATACATATATATATATATATAT
>NC_068985.1:28972125-28973893 GCF_001194135.2 Octopus bimaculoides
TATATATATATATATATATATATATATTAGCGACGGAAGCACTGTTAATACCAAAAGGTAATCTTTATATTCAACTTGTCAGAACACCGAATACTGCGTACATAGGTTGTAGCAGGCAAGAGTCGTCTGTCATGGGCGTCAAAACACACTTATCACATGAATCTATTCTACTTCAAATCATCAGTTGGAGGCGTCTGAACACTGCATGCCAATCAAATCTCGCTGCTTTTCGGGCAATTTCGTCACAAATAGCAAAATTTGTGCAATAGTATCTAATATCAATAGACATTAACCATAAACTGTTATTCCTAAGGCCTCGTTTCTTTTTCTCATGCAATTGATTTAGCTCAATATTTCTGCTTTCAAATGCATATAGTATAAGCATATATAAAAAACTGAACAGTGTTTCATAACTTACAAATATATTTTATTTATCTAACACATGGTTTTGCTTTAATTATGTCCGAAGAAGGAAGGGAAGATTTCTCTTTTCCGTGTTATTCGAACTACATTTGAAATATATAGAAAAATGTATGTTAGCAACAGCCTCGACGACATATTTTAGATACATCTAAGATATATGTCGCCGACATTCATTGGGGAGAAAATCGATTGGATTTAGATTTATTTTTAACGATTTATTTTCTTTGCTTAAAGATAAATTTTAGTAAGAAAAACAAGCTTTCTGATTAAATGCACATCGCTGTAGCTGGCAATATTTTAAATTTTAAAATGTTGGCAGGCTTTTTGACAATCCTGGATAGTCGTGAATTTATTCCTGTTTCCTCCACACCCTCCATAATAAAAATTCTCGCATTTCTGTGATTTATGATTGTAGTAAAAGCGTAGAAACAGCGCACGACATAAGCCAGTTACAGGTGGTAGCTTACAAACACTCATGCATGTATTTTGACATTTTTCGATACTGGCAAAGTTATTACGGTTCCCGCCTTCTCCAGCGAAGTCGAATGCTTCACATTTATTCTCCTTTTTGTTGAAGTAATACCTGCAAACAGAAGCAAAATAGAACATGAAATGTTTTCTTATACTAACATCTTATCAGAATTATTGCAGAGGTTGTAAAATAGCAGAATTAGTAACACAAAGCATTTTAAAAGTAGGTGATAGACAGAATCGTTGCAACTTCGATATTTCATTGAGTATATTTTTCGTTAAAATCTCACCAGGTTTGAATTATATAAGTAGTAATTGGATAGTGTAAGGTTAGCAAAATCCGCTCAGGCGTTCCCCAAATCAATAACATTTTCTTTCATTGCAGTTTTCCAAGGAAAAAATACTTGCTTTAGACAAAATGTCGGAACACATCATAGTTGGTTCAGAGCGCCCGTTATGGACTAATAGATGCATTTCGGTCACTTTCTGATCTCTTCAGTACCAGATTTAAAAACCGCAGTGAAAATGCCTTTCTACAGGTCAAATATATCCCAAATATATTTGAACTATTCTAAAGTTTACCCACACACTCACACAAAGATGTATGTATGTATGTATGTATGTATGTATGTATGTGCGTGCGTTTGTGTGTGTGTGTGTGTGTGTGTGTGTGTGTGTGTGTCTGTGTGTGCATATATGTTATTATTCAGTTTTACTTCAAGATTCATTTTCAATAGAGAAAGAGCCGTTTTCTAGCCCAGATCCCAGGCTCTTTCATTTTGTATGTACGTGGACGGATCGATAAGTATCAGGACTGTTTCCATAGTAACAAAGCTAAAGCACGCAGAATGAAGTCGCTTGGCACAGATTGACT
>NC_068985.1:28974002-28977670 GCF_001194135.2 Octopus bimaculoides
CACTGTTGTGCTTGCGCACGAAGTCTTAACGTTCTAGCTCACTTTCGCTGTTTACAGCAATGCTTGGAAGGAAACTGTGTAGCGTGTGATCGTCGCATTGACCACGACAGTAGAAGTTGAACAAAGAATCTGCATCAAATTTTGCCAAAAGCTTAGCAATACTTGCTCAGAGGCCTACGTAAAGTTTTCAAAAAGTTTTCATTGTTCTCGACACAATCAAAGAAATCTTGTGCAACTGAAACCCGAGTGCGTTTTTGATCGGCTAAAAGCAGTTTGGCACAAACTTGGCAGACATGCGTCTCATACCCAAATATTCAGTGATAATGGACTGAAATGAACCGTAACTAATCTGCACATCCTCTGATAACTCACGGATGGTGATTCGACGATTTTCCCTTACAGCTGCACGCACATCTGCGAAGTTTTTTTCAGTTCTGCTGGGTGCGGGTCTCCCAGAATTTTCGTCAACATCGACATTTTTTCGGACATCTTGGAAACGTCTGAACCACTCGTAAACTTCTCTCCGTACACTTTCTGCAACTTTGCATAGGCCTCTTAGCCTATGCAACTCTTTCTCTGTCATGGTCAATGCGACGATCACACGTTACATACCTTCCTTCCAAGCACTGTTGTAAACAGCGGAAGTGAGCTAGAACGTTAAAACTTAGTGCGCATGCACAGCAGAGCTCAAGTTCAATCTTTGCCGAGCAGCTTTATTCTGCGTTACTCTGGCAACAGTCCGGATACTTATTGATCAGACCTCGTACATATACATGCGGATGCATATACTTGAATGTCTAGATATGCTCATATATACTTAAATGATAAACTTCTGGAAAGTTTTACAGATTTTAACAGTTCCAGTGATGGACTGGATCTGTTGTCTTCGAATCAGCTTTCTACTTTCTGATTTTGAGAAGCCTAATTTCTCAAGGTATGTATGTATGTATGTATGTATGTATGTATGTATGTATGTATGTATGTATGTATTATAGATATGCATAAAAGAAAATTATTGCAACCGAGAACCAAAACTGTTCAAAGAAAAGATTTCCTTCCATTCCATCCTATTCTATTCTTTTAATCCAGTTAACGTATGTTAACGTCCATGTAAAATAAATCTTATTTTTAGCACAAGGCTAACAAATTTTTTAAGGGTAAAGGGAAATCTTTTATATCGATCCCAGTGATCAAATGGTACTTAATTTATTGATCCCGAAAGTATGAAGGGCAAAATCGCCCTCGAGCCAAAGGAAATGCCACTAAAACTTTTTTTTCAGTGCAGTAAAAATTCTGTGAGCTCGCTTACCTAATTCCGGTTGAAATAGCTGTATTTTCTCAAAAATTTCTTGTATTTATTGTCTATAAAACGTATCATATATTTGATTTGATAATTTCGTGCTCTTTACTGGAAAAGTATCCTTGATGTCTTATCAGATACATATGTTGTGAAGTTAATTTGCGTTTAATGTTATGTGGTTCTAAAACAAATACTACTGTTAAACATTTGCTACTATCTGCACCTTAAAAGATAAGCCTATTTTACATTTCATATCTGACATTTGCATTTGATAATGGTTTCAAATTTTGCTACAAGGCCAGCAAGTCCGCAGAAGGGGCTAGGTCGATTACATCAACCCCAGTGCTGAAATGGTATGTATTTTATCGACCTCGAAAGGTTGAAAGGCAACGTGGTCCCCGTCAGAATTTGAACTCAGAACGTAAAGACGAGTGAAATACCGCTCAGTATTTTGCTCGGCGTGCTAACGATTCTGCCAGCTCGTCCGCCTTCTGTAATTCATATTCACTACGCCTTTGAAGAATTTTATTATGCTCTAATATAGGGAATAGGTATAAGCTATTGAATCGACACCAATACTGGAACTGGAACTTGTTTTACCAGTCGCCGGACCGCTTGATAGTTAATTCAACGTGGATTAAGCTCAGAATATAAAAGATTTGGCTAAATGCCACAAGATTTGTAACCTGGCACTCTATCGTATGATCCATTTTCATCACCTTCTATAAGATTTATTACTAATAGTATGTGTTAAACTTTTTTTCATTTCAAATAGTTTAATTACATTTTTCTTTTTTTTTTGATGATTTTTTTATTATGTTTTTTTAATTAATACTCCAGTTTGCATTTGTCCTTCACTTCCGTGTTTTCTTTAAAATTAAAAAGAAAAATTGAAAAAGAATTTATTTAAATGTCAACACAGCTTTACTTTCGTTGATTTTTGTTTGTTTGTTAGTTTGCTTGTTGCTTTTCTTGGTCGTATTGATGGATGCACTCAATCGGAAAGTAGTTAGAAAATATTCTATGATGTGTGAGTGAAAAAAACCACGGAAGGATATTTTTACTTAATTTCGGAGAATTAGCAATTTTATGTCTCATCAAAATTGTGATCAGATGGTATAACAAAATATTCTATTAAAAGAAATATTCAATTATATTGGGCCTTCCAAGTTTATATACATTTCGAAATTCATTTATGAATGTACCTGCAAAGACATTTTAAAATGAAAAACAAATAAAAACGAAAAGCGAACAGATTGAATTTTTTTAAAATTCTTTACCTTCTAACAGATGCCCAACCTGTTCCATATCCTACAGGCAAAGTACAAACATCTGTACACATTCCAATGCATTCTTCGTAAGACAGGAAATTATTTCTATTACCTCCACATGTAAACTTAAATTTCTTACATGTTTTGGATTTCGCATCAAAATACCAACGTTCACTAGAAGAGGTTTCACATCTTCCATGATTCACTGGCAATTCACATGCTAGAAGTACAAAGCATTAAGATTGGTATTTAGCACTTAACAAAATAATTTGATTTTTTTTCAATCTACGTGTGCCTAAATTAAGAAGACAAAAATCAGGATTCGAAACAGGCTCTCGTAAACACATACTTATGGTAATTATAGAATATGTAGTTCCAGCAGAGAACTATTGAGAGTTGAATCGACAGGATATTTACTTGCCGGCTAAATCTCGTATGATTCGTATCTCATCATTGGAACTCCAAGTATCCATGGCGAAAACATTCATTTCTTCGATGGTGTTACCGTATAAGTCTATAATGAATATTACGACATATCGTTGTAAATAGTTGTTTTATTGCTTATTTATTCATTTTTTTTTTTACAAAAGGCAATATAGACTGCAGTGACATTTGAATCAGAGAGATAAAACCATAAACCAAAGTATGCATTTCTACTGACTCAACTATATCCACATATATTATATTTCGTTAGTGAACAGTGTTAATTTCTCAATCCTCTTCTTTACGTATGACGTAAGTCACACTGAAAGTTCACCAAATTTAGTTGTTCTCCATATAGTACAAGAACGACATAAACAATAAAACTCACATGCCGCTTGCGATCCTAAGGTTTTATTGTTATGTTAACTGAAGTGACTAATGTAAAATGAATGACACGATGGTCAAAATTAAAATGATTGAGATTCAAGCATTTTCCTTTCTAAAGTTTGTATTCAAGAACAACTATCATCATTCCAACGTTTCATACGAGAAAAAATTAAGGTTCTACATAATAATATATATACATATAAAGAGTAAAGAGAAGGAGAGAGAGAGATACATACGTATTTATGCATATATATATATATATATATATATATATATATATATATATA
>NC_068985.1:28978091-28979283 GCF_001194135.2 Octopus bimaculoides
GTGTGTGTGTGTGTGTGTGTGTGTGTGTGTGTGTGCGTGTGTGTATGTGTGTGTTAAAATTGTTTTGTTCTATAGTGCTGTAAATTCTGTGGGTGAACAGTTAGCAAGAATTACTTACCTTCGTTTGCGAGGCTGTTCGAAAACTGAGCAGCGAAACATAAAATTATTAAAAACTGGAACATGCTGCCTGGAAAATAAAATGAGCATATATTGAGATATTCTGACATTTTGTTCAAAGTACTTTCGATTGTTGATAGTTATAATTTCTTTCGCTTCCTATGGGATAGTGCAATATGCAGCAATCCTTTCTGAATGCTGGCTGGCCTGTTATAGAGATAGCTCACATATTGAATAGATAGCAAACTGGGTACAGAACCAGTGAGAGTTGGGTACCCAACTCTCACTGATCGAGTGTGTTGTACTGGATTGGAAGGGTTAGCTTCCGTTTAAGGCTTGGGAAATTTTTCTCAGAGAGATGCTGGTGTCTTTCATAAATATTGCTATCAGTTGAACCAAAACTAACAACTTTAGCCTACATTCATATAAAGGTTACTAAAGGTATAAAAGAGACATGAAAAACATTTTTTTGAGAAAGGAGCTGCACTACTAAAAAAGAAAAATCCAAAATGATTTTCAGAATGTCCCGCGGAACGCAGCTTTCTCTTGACTGTAATAAAGGTTTCTAGGCGACATTGTAGACAATATTCCAACAGTCATAGAGACGTTGGAGTAAGGTATATACCGCTGAGAATATACTGCCCCAAATATTCATTTAGCAACCATCCCGATGAGCAGTAGAATGAAACTGCTGAACAGCATTGTCATATTTATTCAAATTTAGACAATGCATTTCAATTGACAAAACTATGTCAACGGCCTATAATGATATGCGTCATATGTACCCGGTCGGTATTAAGTTAGCATCAGTGACGTTACATAGGCGTGGCTTATTTTACAGGCGCTAATATGGTGTCATATATAATTTTTACCATTTACTTAAAGTGCGTTTTCTAATTTACATATGGTATTGTGTATAGCATTATACTGTAATATATTTGTGATATTATAAAAGCGCACTGCAGATATTTTCATTAATTTGTAAATTCAATCCTACTTCACATGATTATCAGTATATCTGAGTTCAGATTACTAACTCTGTTCTTTGGTCTCGTATATATATATATATATATAT
>NC_068985.1:28980730-28981913 GCF_001194135.2 Octopus bimaculoides
TATATATATAGCAATAATAAAATGGAGGGGAATATGTGGTACTCATCAACTTGCAGACATTGAATTATGTCAATTTACTCGTTTATTTGTTTAATAAAAGGACAATAATAACAATATACAAACACATGTGACATATTATGTCATATCAGTAATTAAAAAAATGATATATAGTGACAGAGAATGGGATAATGTCTTACAGCTGTCTTATCGTGATGATGGATCCTCCAACGAATTCTATGAATAAATTCGTTTACTCGGAAGATTAATTCCTTAATGTATGTGTCTTTAGGTATGATAGGTATGTCCTTCAGTGATGAGTCCAGCTTTATCAACTCCACTTTACCAGCAGTATTTATTTTGAGGGTCTATTATATTATACCTAAATGTACACACTCTCATAAGCCATGTTATACACAATGCAAAGATATTTTATACACAGATAAGTAATAATGATAAATAGTCCTCATCCAATTATAAATCCAATAAATTTAGGGGTTGTGAATCCAAATCACTAAGGGATAATATCTATCCAATATACTGTTGGAAGAATATCCAATTATTATTACACTCGTGTTTTTTTATTGCATGGCAATTACATTACCAAGTGCAATAAATTGGTGCGGGTAAAAAGATATTTTACCATTAATTTATATATATATACTAGCAGAAATACCCGGCGTTGCCCGGGTTAAAGAGAATAATGAAATCTAAAAACGCCGTCTAGACTACGCAACCCTCAACTGTTAGTAGCTACGATACCATATTTCTACATTAATAACTCTCCAATCCATGCCAGCATGGAACATAGACATTAAGTGGAATGCTAGAAGAAAGTTTTCAACTCATATGTATATAAAGTAGATACACGTAATTCAGAAACACGTTTTCTGTATTTTATTTCGTAACCAAACAAACAGGTACAGATTATAAATAATGAAAGGCCAATTTTTGGTGATTCATTTGACAGAGGTAGTATAGAGACAATGCGATGGTAAATCTGAGGTTGGATCTTGAAAGTTTGGATGAATGCTGCCTCAGTTAAATCTCTTGTGGTTCCAAATGATGTCATCTGTAGTACAGCGTCGTATTGTCTAATTTTGTTTTGCAAATGTTAGGAATCTTAGTCAGTTGATGATAACAGTTTCTTCAATAGCTCTGGAGGTTGGGGATTGTGGAATTGTTG
>NC_068985.1:28984954-28986665 GCF_001194135.2 Octopus bimaculoides
TGGATGGATGGATGGATGGATGGATGGATGGATGGATACAGGGTGGCGCAAGGCTACCATGTTGAGAAAAATATCTTAATATCTCAACAATTTTTCATTCTGATCACATGGAGGAATGATGTTCATCTCCATTTTGAATGAAAACACAAAATGTCTCGGAAAAAGACTCTCTAATTAAAAAAAAATCTCCTAAAGAAAACAAAAAATCAAGGGGCACTACTCTTGGATGACACCTATTGTGTGATCATCTCTCTTGGGTTTGACATGAGAAAAATCCGTTTTGGACGGTGACTTTGTCATCATTATATCATATTAGATTATATTATATTATCGTTAGCACGCCTGACGAAATGCTTAACGGTATTTCGTTTGTTGCTACGTTCAGAGTTCAAATTCCGCCGAGGTCAACTTTGCTTTCATCCTTTCGGGGTCGATAAATTAAGTACCAGTTATGCACCTCTCCCCCAAAACTCCGGGCCTTGTACCTAGAGTAGAAAAGAATATTATATTATATCATATTATTGTTAGCACGCCGGACGAAATGCTTAGCGGTATTTCGTCTGTCGCTGCGTTCAGACTTCAAATTTCGCCGAGGTCGACTTTGCCTTTCAGTCGATGTAATTGACTTAGTCCCTCTCCCACAAATTTGAGGTCTTGTGCTTCCAGTAGAAAGGATTATATTATATTATATTCTGGGTATATGGGATGTACGTATATCTGTGTGTTATTTGTGTTATTTGTGTATGCAGGGAGAGAATATTTCATCCCTAATGTGAGTGTGTGCGTGTATGTGTGTATGTATAATCGCGCGTATATATAATCGTGTATATATATATATATATATATATATATATATATATATATATATACATAATTTCATTTACTTTACAAATGAATAGATTCTGTAGATCTATTCATAATTCTTCAAATACATTACTCTTTTACTCTTTTACTTGTTTCAGTCATTTGACTGCGGCCATGCTGAAGCGCCGCCTTTAGTCGAGCAAATCGACCCTAGGACTTATACTTTGTAAGCCTAGTACTTATTCTATCTGTCTCTCTTGCCGAACCGCTAAGTTACAGTGATGTAAACACACCAGCATCGGTTGTCAAGCGATATCAGGGGGACAAACACAGACACACAAACACATACACACGCATATATATTTATATATATACTCACTCCCTGCCTCTACCTACTCTGCCTCACCTATCTCTTTTTGCTCTTCCTCTATTTCAAGATTCTCCTCACCCCACTGAAGAGTCTACATCCTTCTCCCCCTGCTTTTATTTGCCTTCTTCACCTATTCTACCTTTAAATTCTCTCGCATTATGATCTGAACTGCAACTGCTAGTTGCCAATCTTTCTGCCCTGAAGAGGGAGGCCGGATTTACGGTAACTTTTATATGCATCCACTACTGGCTGCATATCCTTAACTTTTTACACCTTCCATCTGCTAACATTACAACTGTTACGTAATTCCGAGCCCCAGAAACAGCTGTCGGACCTGAAATATCATGCCCCTTTACTGCAATTTTTTTCTTTTTTTTTTTATTGTATTCCATGTAAATTTGTCCACTAAACATATAAATATGTATTTGCTTATTCAAAAGTGTTGACCTTCTGAATATTTTCAGTTTTTGTTTCTCTCTCTCTCTCTATATATATATATATATATATATATATATATATATATATATATATATATAT
>NC_068985.1:28987236-28987946 GCF_001194135.2 Octopus bimaculoides
TATATATATATATAAAAGAGAGTAATAAGTTATATTAAATCTCTGAGCGAGAGATAAACAGTAACACTACGGAATTGTAAAATATATTTGCTAACTAAATGTGGCGGTCCTATAGAGGACGGTGCTACTGTTGTTTTTAGACCCAGGAAGACATCTCTTCCAACTATCCAATGACACACAGTCTGTGTCCGATTAGTATTTACGAGGGAGGTCATCGATCCCATCTCTAACCTTACGTGATACACACAGACCCGGGTTTCTGGGTGGTTACCCGTCTTCAGTGTGTGTTAATCACTGGCTAGTGATAAAGATCTCACTTCACTCGCAAAATACTATATACTTTTTTCTAGCGACAGACTGTCGCTGATCTCGTAAAAGACTGTGTGTCGTTGGCCAGCTGGAGGAGATGTTTTCTTGGGGCTAAAAGCAACAGTAGCACCGTCCTCTATAGGACCGCCACATTTAGTTGTCAAATATATTTTACGATTCCGTACTGTTACTGTTTATCTCTCGCTCGGAGATTTAATATAACTTATGTCTCTCTCTTTTACGAGATCAGCGACAGTCTGTCGCTAGAACCTTGATTAAAAGCAAAAAGAAGATGTCGAAAATGCTCGTTTTTCTTAACTTGACATTCCATTTTAATGATCTGAAAATAAACAAAAATTAACTAGAAAAAAAAAAAAAAACAGATTCCAAAATGATTCAAA
>NC_068985.1:28987956-28996052 GCF_001194135.2 Octopus bimaculoides
TTCCAAAATGATTCAAAAATAGAATTCTCGAAAAAAATAGATTCCAAAATTTTTAAAAACCGTGGGAACTTAGTTGCCAACCCAATGTGTGTGTGTGTGTGTGTGTGTGTGTGTGTGTGTGTATGTGTGTGTACAAGGCCTCTTGACAGCACTATAGGTCCTTGGAAAAGCTTTACGCACCACATCATATATAGCTTAGCATTGGGCTCCTAGATTTGTAGGGTACCCGAGCCGAACAACTATGTAAGGTTTCCATGACTTTCGACATTAGTTGTATAGTCTCTACTCTACTAGGTTTTTGTGTAGTAGTAGTAGTAGTAGTAGTAGTAGTAGTAGTAGTAGTAGTAGTAGTAGTAGTAGTAGCAGTGGCAGCAGCAGCAGCATGTTTCGGTAGTAATATGAACATGTGTTACTCCAAAAATGTTTAACAGACTAACTTGTGTTAGTAAAGAAATGTTTAAGAAAAGCACAAGCTGGAACATTTGTAACAAACTGTTAGTTTGTAAACTGTTTCAAACCCGAGAAGAGAACAGCATCTCTTGAATGGGGGAAAGATACTGCAGTCAAATGCTAACAAGTTGGTCCATTATTTTTTATGTATAATATCGGCTTTATTGGTGATAGCCTTGATCGGAGGTACGGTTGGATATTGTTCTGGATCCGGATGGTAGTTTGGTGGATCAAGTACGTTCGAGAAAGAACATATGTTGTGGTTGGACATCCTGTTTTGTTCAGAAGACTAAAAAACGTATGGACATGTAGGGGCGGGCATGGCTGTGTAATAAGAAGCTTGCTTTCCAGCCACGTGGTTCTGGGTTCAATCCCCGTGTGTGGCACCTTCGGCAAGTGTCTTCTATTATAGTCTCGGGCTGATCAAAGCCTTGAGAGTGGATTTGGTAGACGGAAACTGAAAGAAACCCGTCGTATATTTATATATGTACGTATATTTATGTGTGCGTGTATTTGTGCCTGTGTTCGTCTTCTCACCATCGCTTAACAACTGATGTTGATGTTTTTTATGTCCCCGTAACTAAACAGTTCGGCAAAAGAGACCGATAGAGTAAGTACTAGGCATAGAAAGGGTAAGTCCTAGGGTCGATTTCTTCGACTAAAACCTTTCAAGGCGGTGCTCCAGCATGGCCGCAACCAAATGACTGAAACAAGTAAAAGAATAAAAGAATATTTGGATAAGGATGTCTAGGTCAAGGGTTGTGAATGTAACCCACTCTAAATTCGCTGCAGTGGGTGAAATATACGTCATTTCGAAACATAAACGTGTTTATTTAAAGACCATTGAATTACAACATCAATACAACAGTAATAATCATGTTTCCAAAATAAGCAGAAGGCTAGAAATTTTTGTTAGAGGACTAAGTCGATTATATCGATCTCACTGGTTGAACTAATCCTTTCAAAAGAGGGTGGTTGACCGATAGTAAATAAATTTGTATCCACTTAGCCAAAAAGTTGTCGCGCTCTCAGATCAACAGGTTTCACAACTACTCTGTTTAGAGTTAGAACTTACTAATCTGGTACCTACTTCCAGGTTTTTTATTAAGTGAAGCGGATGTGTGTCATCTATACTTCTGGATAACAGCTTATGAGATATATATTTTCGTATGAGAGAGTATGGAGCTCAGTAAAATGATCCAGTAATACCCTTAATAATTCCCTCGTGGAGCTGTTTAAGTCTATGGAGAGCCAACTAAAAATCTAACGGTCTTATAACCAGATATAATTTTAGATTTATACACGTGGTAATTTCAAAAAAAGGTTATGTCACTAATTTATTCAGAATTAACCTTGAGAATTAACCTTGAGACCGCCACAATCAGCAGACACGGGATAGCCTCCCCTAACGCCTGCACAGTTGTAACGCCAATATTTTTACTAAATATTGGGGGCCTGTTGCATCACAGCAAAAGCAAAATTTTTTTCCTGAGAAACCTTGCTGCATGCAATCAAGCCCTATGCATAGCACTCGTGGAAACTCATCTGAGCCCTGATAGACAGGATGCAGAAGTACACGTACCAAATATACTATACTGCGAACAAACAGAAGGGAAAGAAGCAGTTCAAAGCAAAAATAAAAAAAACAAATACCAGCTAATAGAAAACTTACAATTATAAGCATATTATGGAACTGAACCTACGTAAAATATTCCAGATATTTAGTATGTAGTATGTACACATAAACATATATAGACATTCAAAAATTAACACATGTATAAGTATTAACATAAATTCACACACAATAAAATGCGTGAACACATATACAGATATTGATGGGAACATTCTTGTCCAAACTTCAGTGTAATACAAGCATAACAAGCAAGACATGAGTGTCTGGTACTGTGGAAAGAAATTGTGTCTAGTAGTTGAAATCATTTACTTGGCAAATGTTAACATACTGTTGAAAGAGAAGACGTTCATGTGGAACTAATGTTTAATCCGCCGTTAATCCGCATGGTTATAACTATAATTATAGGGGATCTCGCATACGTAATTAGGTAATTATAGCTACAAGTGGTATTGCCAGTTTAGTCACCAATGACCCGACCATGCATCAGTTTGTACTAAGTTAAATGTTACCTGTAGGCTACGAGAGCATCTTGACAATAGGCTGAACACTTTTAGAATGTTCTAGGCGGCGTATCTATCGTAAATGAGAAACCAATGGATAGCCTGATTCAGATTCCCATCAACACATCTCATGATGAAGTTCCTTCTTTTTTTCAAACTGTTCATTCTACCTTTAATGTAGCTTCAATTCCTGAGTGAGATTCAATTTCTACTTAAATATACACCTAAGCTATTTTCATTATGTGGTCTGCAGCCTTTTCAAATATGCTGCAGTCATTCACCTGTACAAAACAAATGTGACAACCATAGAGGTATTTCCTTTTATCAATTACCTGCAAAATCTCTGCACAAATAGCGATGATCTTCCTTATTCATTACCTTGCCACAAAGAATCCACCAGAAAGTGAGTGTGGCATCTGTAGTGAAAGGTGCACTACTGTTTTGACATTTGCTTTGATAAGACATACCCAGAAGTATATAGAACAAAATCAAGCAATGTTTATAATTTGTGTTGATCTTTAGAGGCTTTTAACACAGAATGTAGAGATGATTTATGAAAATCCTTGACAAATATGTTTATCTTCGCATGTTTATATGTACAGAATACCATTTTCATGATTGCATGCTAGAAAATATATTAGAAAATATATTAGAAAATATATCAGCACTATTTTCTGTCACAAAGGGTTTCAAACAGGGTTGTACCCTACCAGGTACACGTTTCAGAGCTGTGTTTGCCACTATTTTATTTCAAAGCATCCATGCCACTCCCATTTGGAATTCAGATCAAGTACAGATATGATGGTAAAATTGCTCATTCCTCGCAAGCTTCAAGCAAAATTCAAAGTTAGGCATCAAAGAGTTTGTGGACAGTTTTTTTTCAAATGATGATGAAATTCTTGTGCAAGACGAGCTCAATATGCAAACATGTATCGACCAATTCTTAGGTTCCTGTAACAACTTTGGTCACTCTAGCAGTACTGCAAAAGCAGAAGTTTTGCATCGACCTGTTGTAGGTTAAACATAGCTTGTACCTCCTGAAATAAAACTATTCAGGACTGCGCTTAAAAATACCGACAACTTTGAAGATCTGGGAAGTACACTGTGCTCAAATGCCTCATTGATGTTGAAGTATCATCAAGTATTTTCGAAGTAAGTATAGTTTTTGGAAAACTGCGTCATAGTGGAACAAGCCAAATATTCGCATAAATATAGAAGGCAAAGTTGCAATACTGTCGTCTGCTCTCTTTTATGAAACACAAACTTGGAAAATGTACTAGTCTTACACTAAAACGCTTAGACGATTTCAAGTTTTGCCTAAAGAACGTTCTAAGCATAAAGTGGCAGGATAGAATTCTCGATACAGAATGTCTTAGATACGTCAATACAACCAGTCTGTTTTCTAAACTCAGGCAAATTCCTTTGTGTTGGGCTGGACTTATTGTCAAACTGCCTGACTCTAGACTGTCAAAAGCAATCTTCTGTTTTGAGCTTGTGGGCGCGGCGTTGGTGCATCTATAAAAGATCCAAAGATGCATTGAAACAGTTTTAAAAGACTGCAATATCAACCCAAACTGACGGCAGGATCTTGTACAAGGTAGATCTTCTTAGAGGGAAGCTAGCACAAGGGGAGCCAAAATGTTTGAATTTTTACGTATCTATGTAGCAGACGGCAAAATAAAAGCTGGCAAATTCCACCCTAATAATCTTGGAGTAAATGAGCATCACAAAATGGCTTGTGCCAAATACCTCTCAGAATACACTTTATCACCCATAACAGAACCCATAAACCTTTAAATAAGCAACCTTCTAAGTTTTGCTTGTATCGTTTGGTTATTCTTTTGTTTTAACCAGCTAGGCTCGAAGCTTAGCTGGCTGAGGGACTCTGAAAGAAGCTGCACAGAAAATTATGTCCGGTTGCGAATACAACTGCCCATACTCTATGCAGTTGAAACTAGTTTAGGTCGTCATAACCATAAAAATATGAAATTGTAAAATAAAAGAAAATACAATTTTTTGAGAATGTACCAGTCTCCACATTCTTTCTTGTTATAATTATTGCTAATCTCTCTCTCTCTCTCTCATACATTTATACATACATACATATATATACACACACGCATTTGTGTTTATATGCATGCATAAGTACATATATACATACAAGTATGTGTCAATGGGTGTGCGCAGTTATCTCTCATTTACCGGCTTAAATTTATCGTAGCAATTTTACAAACTAAAAACTTTAATACCGGTATGTTACGGAAATACAAACAAACCCACACTGGTGATCAAGCAGTACAAAGGCAAACACATTGAAACGCACATACTTACATTAGTTACTCACAAGATATTTGTTTGTCTGGGGATATTGCAGAAGACACTTGTGCAAAGCAATGGGACTGAACCTGAGACCAGGGGGATGCGACACGAGCTTCTTAACCACACAGCCATGTCTGCGGCAGTATAGATGAATATACATTATAGATAGATAGGTAGCGAGCAAGCAGAATTGTTAGCACGCCGGGTGAAACGCTAAGAGGTATTTCGTCCGTCTTTACGTTCTGAATTCAAATCCCGCCGAGGCCAACTTTGTTTTTCATTCTATCGGAATCGATAAAATAAGTACCAGTTGAGGGCTGGGATCGATGTAATCGACTTAAATACTCCTGGGCAAGAGTATAAACACTGCACCCCTCTACCAAGTTATGTGAGCCAGTTTGGAAAAATATTCTCATCACACTAGTATGATCTCAAGTTCAAACTCACGGCCTCTTCGTCAGACTGTGTTTGGTGGAGAGAACATGCAGGGGTCTTCGTCCTGCAGTGGACTGAACATAGACAATCCATTCCAATACATAGACGGATGGTGGTGAAAGGTTTACTTCCAAGTCATATAGTTCTGAATTCAGTCCCACTGTGTGGCACCTTGGACGAGCTTCATCAACTATAGCCACGGACTGACCAAAACGTTGAGAACGGATTTAATAAACGAAAACTGAAAGAAATCTGTCGTTTGTGGAGGTGGTCTTTGTGAAGGTGTTTGTTCCCCAAAAACTCACCGATCGACAACCAATGTTGGTGTGCTTACGTCCCCGTAACTTAATGGTTCGGCAAAAAGAGACCGATAGAATAAGTATCAAACTTTTGGAAAAAAACAGTTACTGGAATCGATTTGTTCGACTAAATCTTTCAAGGCGGTATCCCAACATGGCCGCAGTCCAATGACTGGATCAAGGAAAAGATAATAGATAGATAGATAGATAGATAGATAGATAGATAGATAGATAGATAGATAGATGTGTATATGATTTTGTCACTGCGTATGCTTGTATGCATGTGTGCATATACATGTGTGTGTATCTATGTATGCATAACACTGCGTGTATTTCTTTTAAGTGCAAACTTTTTTCCAGTCACATTTTCATAAACACAAACTGTACAACAAAATAATCCTCTACGCTATCGCTTGACCAGTTAGAAAAAGTAGCCAAATTCCCCCTCAACCATCTAAAAACAGGATGGGCATATTTGACAATATAGACCCGTACATGCACAAAACGAAAAGGCAGCTACGGTTGGGATTCTTATTATACGAGTAAGTCAGACTCATCAGGTTTGACCTTGGGCTAAACGACAACAACATAGATAAAATATTTTATGCACAATACAGAATGGATCAGAAAGAGTAAAATAAATATATCAGTCACATATAGAAGCCTGGGTTATAAAAACATTAAGTCAAGCCCAAAGGCCTTCTTTCGTTATGCGAAAGAAACAGCCACAGTACGCTGCAAAATAGGACCCCTCTTCCAAAAGGATGGATCCCTCACAGATAGTCCAACCAGGATCAGTGAGATACTGGTTCAAAAGTGTCTTTACCACTCCGTTGGTACACAGACAAGTGAACGAACCAGTGGATTTCTTTGCCGCCTCACTTATAACCAGCGAGGTAGTTACGATGGATTATATCGCTATTGGCGAAGAAGATATACTACTAGCCATAGATGGGGTGGACGCAAACGCAACTGCTGGTCCTGATGGCTACCCAGCAATCGTCCTCAAATCGTGTAAGCGTGCCCTGGCAAAACCACTACAGATTCTCTTCCAGAGCTTTCTTGCAAATGGCAGGCTGCCAAGCAAACTGAAGGAGGGAATAATATGACAAATACATAAAGGAGTAAGCAGAGCAGATGCCAAAAACTATAGGCCTATCTCTCTGACTTCACACATCAGCAAAGTCATGGAACGGATAGTCAGAGGGAAACTAATCGCATTCTTTGAAGAAAATGACTTGCTGAGTGATACCCAAAATGGCTTTCGACCAGGTAGGAGCTGCTTGACCCAGCTCTTACAACATTATGACTGGGTGTTGAGGCAGTGAATCAACAACTCAAATGTGGACATAATATACCTTAACTTTGCAAAAGCTTTTGATAAAGTGAATCAAGGTATGATATGCCACAAACTGCGTGATCTTGGCATAGATAGAAAACTTGGAGAGTGGTTACATGACTTTCTGAAAGATAGAAGTCAAGCAGTAGTGGCCAATGGAGCCACCTCAATGAAAACACAAATAATGGGCAGTGTTCCACAGGGCACTTCCTTGGGATCACTTCTTTTCATTGTGGACCTCTCAGATATGCCCTCAACTTCCCGGATAGCCACCCTACGCAGACGATACGAAAGTCTCGCAGAAAATGCAGAACCCCAGCGAATATGCAGTTTAATGTTAAAAAATTCCAAGCCCTGCCCTACCAGCGTCCCAAACTGAATGTAAAACTTACAGGGTACACTGGCCCACAGGGGATTATAATCCCAGAGCCTAAATCAGTGAGGGACCTGGGTATCGACATGTGTGGGGATACCTCTTTCCGAGTGCACATTGCCAGGATGGCGAGCAGATGACTGGTTGGATGGATCCTAAGAACGTTCAGAACCAGAGAGAATGAAACCATGATGGTCCTCTGGAGGACATTCATCCTCAGTGGTCTGGATTACTGCTCCCAGCTATGGTCACCTAACAGTGTAAAATTAACAGCAGCAATCAAGAAGCAATCTAGCGAAGCTTCACAAAGAAGATCGTCTCGTTGCAACAGCACAGTTACTGACTCTACTAGTAGCTAGGACTCTACTGCCTGGAGCGAAGGTATACAGTAATATACATCTAGAAGATCCTAGAAGGAATTATGTCAAATTGTGGCATCGAAAGCTACACAAATGCCAGAACGAGTCGACACTGCACAGTGCCAAAGATCCCAGCAATCCCATCGCGCTTCAGGACCAGTTACTGCAACAGTCTGAGTTTCAGGGGCCCACAACATTTTGATATTCTCCCAAAGAGCCTGAGGGACCAACCTCGCAGCAAGAGGTGCAAATGAGGACAGCGACATCGAACTCCCTTATTCACCAAATGCCACATATTAGAGGAGGCTCTCAATAATAACAGTGTAGCAAAACGGCGGTGCCTCAGCATGGCCGCAGCTCTGAGCTGAAGAAACTAGAAAAAAAAATAT
>NC_068985.1:28998255-28998830 GCF_001194135.2 Octopus bimaculoides
GACTTACAAAGAATAAGTCCTGGGGTCGATTTGCTCGACTAAATGCGGTGCTCCAGCATGGACACAGTCAAATGATTGAAACAAGTAAAAGAGTAACAACAATAAACAAATAACTCGGCAAAAACTGGAACAGTAGTAGTTGTAGTAGTAGCAGCAGTTGCTTAGCATCAGGTCAAGCCAAAAAGAAAAAAAAAACGAGGAGATTAATGTTCCAAAGCATTCCAGTTGTGACCTATCATCTATTTTTTTTCCTGCTTCTTCATGACATTATCCAATGCGTCTCTTTAAAAAAGTAAATAAATGAATAAATAATAGTAGTTGTTGGCACTCCGTCGCTTACGACGTCGAGGGTTCTAGTTGATCCGATCAACGGAACAGACTGCTCGTGAAATTAACGTGCAAGTGGCTGAGCACTCCACAGACACGTGTACCCTTAACGTAGTTCTCGGGAATATTCAGCGTGACACAGTGTGACAAGGCTGGCCCTTTGAATTACAGATACAACAGAAACAGGAAGAAAGAGTGAGAGAAAGTTGTGGTAGAAGAGTACAGCAGGGTTTGCCACCATCCCCTGC
>NC_068985.1:28998931-29000376 GCF_001194135.2 Octopus bimaculoides
CGCCCGGTCTGGGAATCGAAACCGCGATCCTAACCACTGGGCCATTGCGCCTCCCACTAATAATAGTAGTAGTAGTAGTAGTAGTAGTAGTAGTAGTAGTAGTAGTAGTAGTAGTAGTAGTAGTAGTAGTAGTAGTAGTAGTAGTAGTAGCAACAATAATAATAATAATAAGACAGAAGGGTGTGATGTGAGAGTTTTGGCTGTTATTTCTAGCTGGTTGATCGACCACTTAGAGAGTCCCTCATCGAGCCAAGCAGCAGCAGTTGAAATCAAATCTGCGACAACACTCCCTTTAAAAACCTTGACAACTTCTTTCTATATCATGTAATATTCTCCCACACAACTGATTCTCGAAGAACGCAGCCGCAATGTCCTAAATTCTGATATTTATATGTTATTGTGTTAACACTTTTTTTTCTTCGAAGGGGAGGTGTTTGTTTGCTTTTTTTTTTTTTTTTTGCTGTTGATAATGCTTTTATTTAGCTTCTAATGTTTTTATTTTATTTTTTCCTTTATACTTGTCTTGCGATTTATTTTGATTTTAAGTACGTCTTTAATTTCTCTTCCCGTAACCTAACATAAAAAATGCGAATGACGAGCCGGTGAAATTTTACTTTGTGTTCCAGCAATGTGAAGAAAAACTTATAATAAAAAATAGACTAACAAGACAACAATGCATTATGTCATTTATTTGCGCATTTTATCCTTATTTGATTTAATTCAATTTAATTTATTCTGGAGAAATGTGTCAGCCGACCGAACAAGTTAATTGCCAGAGCATACAACGTAATTCATTGTCTATCTTGGTGATTACTTACATATTTCTTTGTGTTACGTTTATTTTATATATATATTTTCTTTTTCTTAATTAGTAATACGAAGTCTTTGTGTTCGTGTTGTTGTTGTTGTAGTCGTTTAGCTCAAGATCGGCCTTGAATGGGCAGCGCTATGAACAGCTACGGCCTATCCCGTCCTTTAATAGTGTGTATCGTGTATGTTAATGATAACACAATAGATTATTCGATGTAATTATAGTCTTAGATATTATCTTTATTAAAAGCGACAGAATATGGATTTGAGAGAAATCTGACTTATTTCTAGCACATCAGGTGACCACATTAGAGTTCCCATGCTGGCTCTTGTCAGCTATCACCACAGTCTTATGAACACGCAGTCAATATTACAGATTGTTGATCAGAGTGTTCTGATTAGAGACTTATAATCGAAGATCTCTCACCTGGTCAAAATGTTCATCACAGACATTTAATCAAAAACGTTCTTACAGACTTTTCATGAAAGTCTGCACTAAAGTGTAATCTGGGTGGAATTTAACTACTATTTCGATAGAGACGAGTGACCATATGCATACACTTCTATATATATATATATATATATATATATATATACATGCATATCTATATCTATATCTATCTATCTATATATAT
>NC_068985.1:29000777-29002098 GCF_001194135.2 Octopus bimaculoides
GACTGAACTGCGAATCATGTAGTTGGGACTCAAACTTCTTACTACACAATTACGCTCAGAAAATTTCATTACAAAATCTATTTAACAAAGTCTCTCGTGAGGAACGAATGATTCTAATTTTTCTTTTCTTTTTTTGTTTTCACATTTTTCCCCCCAACTAATTATAATCTATGCCATATAGAATGTGCCCCTGGAAAATTTCATTAAAAAAAATATGCGCTTTTAAGAATGTCAAGTGAAAATACACTCAGAAGTAGGGAAATTATCCGAAACTCTTCCAAAAAAAAAAAATAATGCATCTTTTAAACTTTTAAACTCTTCCAAAAAAACATAATGGATCTTTTAAACTTTTTCCGACTAAATCGTAAATTACACCATTTAAGATGTATCTGTGGAAAACTTTGTTGTAAAATATGCATTTTTATGGAAGTTAGAAAGAAACAAAGTTAGTGAGGAGCACGCTTCTGTAGTTATTCCTCTTAAATACTTATTTTCGACCCCTATACGAGTAGAACTCGAAGTGTGAAGAAGTCAATGGGACTCAAAATGCGCGAAGTATGTAGTCCGTCAGGTTACGAATTCTGCCTATAAACATCATAGTAAACAAGAGTTGATATATTCAAAATAAACGTAGGTCTCTTAGCTAAAAAGACTGGCAACCCGATATTGCGAAGCAGAACAAAATAACTGTTACTCACCGGCCTGTATGGTATTATCCTCTTCTTTAATTCTCACTTATTTAACAGAGACAAACATATATATATATATATACCATGTATATATATACAAATACAAAACAATCAGTGACGTAAGAAATTTACTACGGCGCAGATGTTTTTGGCGTCTTTTTTTTTTAATATTTTTATTGTATTTCTTTTTAGCATTAATTTATCTACCAATAGAAATACAGAAGAATGATACATAACTAAGTGGGCACAGACAGCATGGTTGTACAAAATAAGATGAAATGGCACTTTCTTTTCATTACATACATACATACATACATTCTTTTATTCTTTTATTCTTTTACTTGTTTCAGTCATTTGACTGCGGCCATGCTGGAGCACCGCCTTTAGTCGAACGAATCGACCCAGGACTTATTCTTTGTAAGCCTAGTACTTATTCTATCAGTCCCTTTTGCCGAACCGCTAATTTACGGTGCCGTAAACACACATCGGTTGTCAAGTGATGGTGGGGGAGAGAAAAAACACAGACACACACACACACACATATATATATATATATATATATAATTGTTAATTATTAATTCTATTATTAATTGACGATTCCCTGCCCTTATTCTTGTATATATATATATATA
>NC_068985.1:29004932-29009685 GCF_001194135.2 Octopus bimaculoides
CTTCAGAACAGGGGTTTTCAAACTGTGGTCCGCGGACCACAGGGGGTCCGCAAGGACAAGACAGGGGGTCCGTGAACAGCAAATACTCTTTATGGGCAATTTGATTTTATATATGGTTTTTAATCGAAATCTTTTAATTGACAATAAACCTCTTTGTTAAATATTGTTAAATAAATAAATGTAAAATATATGTTATTTTAAGCAAATATTTATGTATAAATTTCATAAGCGTTTATAAGGGTAAAGCCTGAAATATAAAGGGGTCCGCAAGTCAAAAAGTTTGAAAACCCCTGCTTCAGAATATACAATGTTTCCGTTTTAATGACTGTAGCATAATTAGAGATTATAGAGTTTCTGATTTTTGGATACGCTACATAACATTGACCATCAGCAACAACTATTCTTTTATTGTTCTAATTTCAGTCATTTTGACTGCGGCCACGCTGGAGCACTGCCTTCAGGGGTTTTTAGTCGAAGCAATCAACACTACGATTTTGTAAGCCTCGTACTTATTCTATCGGTCTCTTTTGCCGAACCACTAGGTAACGGGGACGTAAACACACCAGCATTGGTTGTCAGGTGATGGTGATGGAGCGACAAACACAGACACGAAGACACACACACACACATAAATATATATACATACATATACATATATACGACGTGCTTCTCTCAGTTTCTGTCTACCAAATCTATTCACATGGCTTTGGTCAGCCCGAGGCAATAGTAGAAGACACTTGCCCATGGTCTCACTCAGTGGGACTGAACCCGGAACCATGTGGTTGGGAAATGAGCTTCTTACCGCAGAGCCTATCAATAAAACTGAGATTTATTGATTGTCATGGAAAAGTAGGGATTTCTGGAAACTAAAGATATCTAAACGAAAGTATCATCTTTTGGTTTGAATGGCATTTGGGTATAATTAGTTTCAAGTTTTAGCACAAGGCCAGTAATTTCCTGGGTTGGAGTAATAAGTCAACTATATTGACCCTGAAGTATTTGTATGCTGTCAACTTAATGTGACAGTCCCCTGAAGGGAATAATACTACTGTTGGTTAGACCTAGGAAGCTGCACCGCTTCCTGTCGGCCTTGACACATTTCCTGTGTCCTTACGTTTACAAGGGGGAGACAAGCACCTCCACCCTTGAAAACATAAGGACACAGGAAATATGTCAAGGCCGACAGGAAGCGATGCAGCTTCCTAGGTCTAACCAACAGTAGTATTATTCCCTTCAGGGGACTGTCACATTAAGTTGACAGCATTCAACTACTTCATCGTATCACTACTGCATAAATCTCTCTGAGAGATTTAGAAATGTGATATTTCTAAATTGCCCCTGTGTTCAACTGGTACTTAATTTTTCGACCCCCGAAAGGATGAAAAGCAAAGTCAACTTCGGCACAATTTGAACTCAGAACATAAAGATGGACGAAATGCCGCTAAGCAATTAACCCTGAGCAATAACAATAGTGCCAATTCACCACCGGATATAATTGCATCTTCTCTTTTGATGAGATTAATAGCTTCGGTGATATGGGGTGTACGCTTCGTAACCACTTGTTTTGTGCCATTGCAGATCCACAGCTGGACAAAATTATGCATCAGCATCACTGGAAAGAGGATCTTCGTTTTAGATAAAGTCTGTGTAGCGGTAGATCTGAAGAATTTTTAAAACTCCAGAGAATTATTAAATATTTCTTATTGAGCCATGGCATTCGGTTCAGTTCAACTGTGCAGCACCTTGTAATTAAACTTAGTAGACAGAAACTGTATGGAAGAAAGCATGTCGTACATATGTGTGTGTATGCGCGCGCACGTGTATGTGTGCGTATGTATGTAGACAGACAGACAGATATGTATGTCTTTATGTTTATGTTTGTCCCCACAGAAGCTTGATAACCAGTGTTGGTTTGTTAACATCTCCGTAACTTACCGGTTCAGCAAAAAAAAAATAGCCAGTACAATAAGTATCAGTTATTGAAACAAAATAAGTACTGGTGTCCATTTGTTCAACTAAACCCTTAAACGCGGTGTCCCAACAAGGCTGCAGTCCAATGGGTGAAACATGTAGAGGGTAGAAGGCGGTGAGCTGGCAGAAACGTTAGCACACCGGGCGAAATGCTTAGCGGTATTTCGTCTGCCGTTACGTTCTGAGTTCAAATTCCACCGAGGTCGACTTTGACTTTCATCCTTTTGGGGTCGATAAATTAAGTACCAGTTACACACTGGGGTCGATGTAATCGATTTAATCCCTTTGTCTGTCCTTTGTTTGTTCCCTCTTTTTTTGGCCCCTTGTGGGCAATAAAGAAATAAGAAACATGTAGAAGGTAAAAGATTAAAAGTGTGGTAATAATCAGTGTTATTACTACTAACAATTCCATCGGGGTCGACTTTGCCTTTCATCCTTTCGGAGTCGATTAAATAAGTACCAGTTACGCACTGGGGTCGATGTAATCGATTTAATCCCTTTGTCTGTCCTTTGTTTGTTCCCTCTATGTTTGGCCCCTTGTGGGCAATAAAGAAATAAGAAACATGTAGAAGGTAAAAAATTAAAAGTGTGGTAATAATCAGTGTTATTACTACTAACAATTCCATCGGGGTCGACTTTGCCTTTCATCCTTTCGAAGTCGATTAAATAAGTACCAGTTATGCTCTGGGGTCGATGTAATCGACTTAATCCCTTCCCCTAAATTTGAGGCCTTATGCTTCCAATAGAAAGGATTATTACTACTAACAGTTATTTCTATCATCTCACCAACCCGTCGAAAACGTGGCTTTGGAATGGTATTTAAACGTGGCTGATCGCCAAGGTTCACGACTAAAACAACAGATACCACAGCCTCGTTCTTAGAAGAGTAAAGCCTATTTACGGCCACTCGTTTCTAGTCTTCAACAATCTCTCCAGTTCGACAATCAGAATTACTACAAAAAGATAAAATAATCTCCATCGATTTGTATCCATGACTATTTCTTGGCAGTACCTGGAATAGCTGCCAGTTGATGTTATTACTCCAACTTCTTTTTTTTTACATCCACTTTTGTCTTAGTGGAGCTGCAGATTGAGGAACATGGTCGATATCAATTTTCTTTTTTAATTAAAACGGGTCTGACATTATAGAAATTGGGTCCATTGTACCGTTACTGTCAGAAGAATCTTCGTTTGCCATTTTATAACCATTTGGAAGTTGGTGAGAGGAGGTCAAATACCAAACAGCTAGTCTGCAAAAAGACTAACAATCATGTTTGTGGGCAGTTCGAGGAGAGATTTTGCTGCTATTTCTACTAAGTCGAGCGAACACAGAGATTTTCTCATTGACTAGGGGTGTAGAAATTTTATAAGCCTAGCAACTTAGGACATTAAAAGATAGGTTCAAGGTAACACTTTAAAAGCGTATCGGATACTGATTGGTCAGTATTGACAATGATATGTATGAAAAGACAGTAAAGACTGAGCATTGTGTTCAGTGATGTTAGATATAAAGTAGTGAGTATTGATTCTGCATCACGTTGAAGGCACCGATTCCCATCCGATCAATAAAGTTAAGCGACATGGAGCATAATTAATATTTATATAAGTAACCACTTCGAAAATCTAGGTGCAACTCTATATTTGGCCATATAAGAAATTGAACACAACACTGCAAGCTGAAGAAGCATTCCTGAAGTTTACATTGTTCCTGAAAAAAGCGGGGTGGTTGCGTATTTAATTACAAATCGCTTTAATCGGAAGTTAAACAACAGAGTTAAACAGCAACAACCGATTTACAGCTCGATGAGAGCTGGGTTCTAACACAACGCACTTCCAAAGGCTAAAGATATATTACCAACCCCTTACCTGGTCTCCCGATTTCTTATCGACTCATCTATCTACATTTCACTGAAATCTTATACCAGGAATGGGGAAAGCTCTGCTACGCAAGCTTTTAGTTTTTTCTTATGACATTGTTAAAAGATTTAGACTATAAAGGACTGAACATTTCATAAAGAAAATTCGAATTATATAGACTGGAGATAGGTTTATCCATATTTCCTTTGCCTAAGCAACAAAAAGCCTATGTGCGGTCGCTCAATCTGCTAGAAATGACAGCCGAATCTCCTTCAAATCATATGATCCCTAAGAACTTTTTTTAAAAAGCGGGCAACATTAGCTAACAAGGATGGTCACAGTTAGAATGCCTTTGACCACATTTCTACTTGGTCAAGGCTGGTCAAGGCTGGTCAAGAGCACTCCTACAACTACTACTATGACTACTACCATCTGTCTTTCGTCACGGTGTGACACATAAGATCAGTTTCTTAATTATACAAATAGAGAATAAGACAGACTTACACATTTGGAAAATGTCCAATAATCAAGCAACTAAGAAAAGAGCTTCAAAAGCTATTAAGAGCACGGCGATAGGACATGTCACTACACAGCATTGTCGATGTTTCAGCGTGACAGTTTTATAGTAGTACTGTCAATAAACCTTAGAAAACTTTGACTGCTAAAAATTTCTCATAAGTCACACGCGTGCGCACGCGTATACATATATATGTATACATACATGTGTGTGTGTGTGTGTGTGTGTGTGTGTGTGTGAATTATGTATGTCTATATACACACGAGTGGAGGCGCAATGGCCCAGTGGTTAGGGCAGCGGACGCGCGGTCATAGGATCGCGGTTTCGATTCCCAGACCGGGCGTTGTGAGTGTTTATTGAGCGAAAACGCCTAAAGCTCCACAAGGCTCCTGCAGGGGATGCTGATGA
>NC_068985.1:29010559-29013549 GCF_001194135.2 Octopus bimaculoides
TATATATATATATATATGGGAGAATATACAAATAATAACAACAGACGAGGACAGGTGGTGTAAATAACAAAAGTATATATTAGTATGACGCTCGGGAATACGGAAAGTCTTTGACGTTTCGAGCTACGCTCTTCATATATATATATATATATATATATATATATATATATATACACGTACATAAACACGAATACAGGTATATCAAATATCACAGAAGAAATTCTTGATTTTATAAAGGTTATCTCTACCTCGAGACAATGTATCATAATTACCAAATGGTAATAGAGACCAGCAGCGTACGAGGATGGGGTAATAATCTCATGAATCAAGGATTTTCCAAAATTGGTATGCAATTAAGGAAAGGGACAGGCGTGTCGTCAGGAGATAAAAGGACTGTTCTGGATATGTTTCTGCTTTAATAGGCATCATCAGTACGAAAACTGCCCTAACCTGTCAACAACAGCGGAGGGATACAGACATACGAAAACACTAGAACATTTTATGGCTAAGATAATTTGCATAAATTAAACTCAAATGAGCTAAGAGGAAATAACTTAATGTGGCCAGTGGCATATATATGAACAACATTGACAAATACAAGTATACCAAATACCATATTTCCCCTTTTTTATTCGTTGAGTTATATGTTGGCATTCTATCGCTTACGACATCGAGGGTTCCAGTTGATCCGATCAACGGAACAGCCTGCTCGTGAAATTAACGTGCAAGTGGCTGAGCACTCCACAGACACGTGTACCCTTAACGTAGTTCTCGGGGATATTCAGCGTGACACAGTGTGACAAGGCTGGCCCTTTGAATTACAAGCACAACAGAAACAAAGAGAGAAAGTTGTGGTGAAAGAGTACAGCAGGGTTCGCCAACATCCCCTGCCGAAGCCTCGTGGAGTTTTAGGTGTTTTCGCTCAATAAACACTCACAACGCCCGGTCTGGGAATCGAAACCGCGATCCTATGACCGCGAGTCCGCTGCCCTAACCACTGGACCATTGCGCCTCCACCGTTGAGTTATAACCATGTAAATATTTAGGCTTTGTCTCTCACTATTTAAATTACACATTTCGTTGGTTAAATATATGTTTAGTAGTTGGGGTGTGGATGAGTTGCTGCAGGCTTCTAAAAGCTGACCATATAACCAGCCGAATATAGATGATCCAATTCGTGGTAGCGAACCGTATCATCGAATGCTTAAAATATCCTACAGAAACTATTATGTTCCTGATTTATTTGTATAAAGAATAAAATGTCCAATGTCCAGAGTCCTCTGAAGTGAGTGAACTTTATCATTAAATGCTGAAAATATTCGATGGGAACCATTCTTATATTCCTGATTTCTTTGGTTAACGAATTACATGATTAGAGTTCACCGGCGATAATTTGGTTGTTACATGGGCGATTTATATGATATTTGACACCTAACTGTATCTTCGAGATGATTGTCGAGCAAGAGTGATTATTTCTCTGTGGTCGATCGAAATACTAGATATTGACGTGAAATTTCCCTCAAGCCTCACCCCATCATCTTAAAAATTTATATAATACTATTCGTGTGAAATTATTGCATAATGCTTTTATAATATGTTTGTAAAGTTGGTTTTAAGACATCTAACAGTCGAATATATCCTACAAATCACTTTCTTTGTCTTTTTTATGATGGTAGTTGTATGGGTGAGTAAATTATTGCTATTGATTTTGCCTTTCGAAAGAAAAGATAACATATTTCTAGTTTAACTTTTTTATTTTGTAATATGAGCTGTGAAATGTTTTTTGTTGTAAAGACTGTTTGTACGTAGTACATTTCTAATGGCGAGTTAATATAGATTTTTACAAGAGGCTTGTTTGACTAAATGTTTTATTTTGAGGTCAATTCTTTTTGTTCGTGCTGTTACTGTTCTTCTTTGGATCTCAGTGATTCCTAGGTCACTTATGATCAAAAGAAACTCCAGTCGTGACCACACATTCTTTATTTTCAGGTATAGTGTTTTCATTGTCAGTTTCTCTTTAAGACAATGGATGCGGTTTGAGGGAGATTCAGAGAGTCAGACTTGATATGTAAAATAAGAAAATGAGTTTAAAAATGCATGAGTCAAACATCATGGAAAATTTAAATATATTTCTCTCTCTTTTCGTCCATTCTAACCTGATTCGTGTATTGTATTAATCAGAGAAAGTGCATAACAAATTTTGTCAGAAACTCCTTTCAAAATTATGAAAAGGGCTTTAAAACTATGGCGTTGTCGAAGAGTTAACAAGTGCAATAGTCCTAGGAACGCAGAGACATTACGAGCAAGTGATTTCAGACGGCTCAGCCATAGTAAAAGCTAACTGAAACTGTCTTACTAATAAAGCTCTCCGGCAAGTTATGCTTACTTTTCAGAGCAGGAACATAAAAATTTTGATACACTATGAAAAATAAGTTTCAGAAGTATTTCATAGGTTTAGAAGGTTTTACATTCAGTGTTGGCCAGCAACCTTTTAGCTACCTTTCATGCTCAAATAAGTTAGATAGGTTTACCCATTATTACAATCAAATGAAAGAAGGAGCCCTATGTGCATCCGCTCGAACATATCTCTCCCAAATCATATCCCATCGTCTTAAAAGTATCAATCAGCTCATGTCCTATCATCTTTAGAAATGTAGAAATACATTAGATAACATTGTCGTGGATGCCTCTAAAGATATGGAATTGTTGTGGCAAGTATAAGTTTCAGTATGTCTGTTCGATGAGGCTGCGGCTAGATTTGAATAATGCTACAAACCATGCTCTTCTATCTAAAAATAAAAGGACACATTAGCTAACGTTGTCCAGAATGTTGTTGTTGGCACTCCGTCGCTTACGACGTCGAGGGTTCCAGTTGATCCGATCAACGGAACAGCCTGCTCGTGAAATTAACGTGCAAGTGGCTGAGCACTCCACAGACACGTGTACCCTTAACGTAGTTCTCGGGGATATTCAGCGTGACACAGTGTGAC
>NC_068985.1:29013559-29013788 GCF_001194135.2 Octopus bimaculoides
CGTGTACCCTTAACGTAGTTCTCGGGGATATTCAGCGTGACACAGTGTGACAAGGCTGACCCTTTGAATTACAGGCACAACAGAAACAGGAAGTAAGAGTGAGAGAAAGTTGTGGTGAAAGAGTACAGCAGGGTTCGACACCATCTCCTGCCGGAGCCTCGTGGAGTTTTAGGCACTTTCGCTCAATATACACTCACAACGCCAGGTCTGGGAATCGAAACCGTGATCC
>NC_068985.1:29013798-29014421 GCF_001194135.2 Octopus bimaculoides
CCTTATGGGTGTTTAATTACAGCCTCTTACGATCTAAGTTCAATTCCAGTCTGAAACTGATTTTTCCTATCCTTTATTTGAAATGTCTGTGAAATATGTATCCGTCAAATATTTGGATCGATTTAATCGAATATACCCACCTTCATATTTGAGTTCTTGTGTCAAACCTAATTTATCGATATTGATAGACATTTCAAAACGGCACTGGTGCTGTTGATTGTGTAGCAACATTAGGCTTTGTAGTCAAAAGAAATCTCTAAAGAATATTTAAAAGATATTTCATTTTAATCACAATATCTACTGAAACATCGTTTTCAATCCATTATCCTATAACTGCGTCATAGAACATTTGTTGAGATGTAATTTTAGCATGGTAATAGTTTTCAATATTTCACATTTACAATTGCTAGATGGAAGTATAGAAATTAGAAGTCTAACTAAACTTACACACATACAGCACCTTTCTCCCTTAACTCAGTAAAAAAAGGAATTCTGTCCTTTAACTAATAGAAAAACCACAAACGTGTGTGTGTGTGTGTGTGTGTGTGTGTGTGTGTGTGTGTGTGATAAGAAGAAAATGGAGGGAATTCGGAGGTAGTATTCATCAGCTGTTAGACATTATA
>NC_068985.1:29016026-29020765 GCF_001194135.2 Octopus bimaculoides
TAAACAAATCAATTCTTTGTGCTTGAATATGAGATGCATGGCTTCGTTATTCCAGATCTGTTCACACTGTGCTCACTGAATCAATCTGTTGGTAACTTTTTATAAGGTTGTACACTAAACCCGCCGTGACCAGAGTCAGTCCAAAGAGACTTGACACCTGCAAGAATGGAACAGAAAATTTTATGCAGATTTGACTACAATAAGTTCTAAGATTTAGGGAAAAGTAAAACAAGAGATGTTAATAATAATAATAACAATAATAATAATAATAATAATAATAATAATAATTTCTACTATAGACACAAGGCCTGAAAATTGCGGGGAAGGGCTAAGTGGATTGCATCGATTCCACTACTCAACTGCTACTTGATTTATCGGCCCCAAAGGATAAAAGTTGACCTCGGCGGAATATGAACTCAGAACGCAAAGACGAACGAAATGCCGCTAAGCATTTCGCCCGGCGTACTAATGATTCTGCCAACTCGTCGCCTTAATGATAATAATAATAATTCTTTCTGCGAAAGACACAAGGCCTCGGTGTTTCACTGGTACTTAATTTATCGACCCCGAAAGGACGAAAGGTAAAGTTGACCTCGGTGGAATTTGAACTCAGAACATAGAGACGGACGAAATGCTGCTAAGCATTTTGCTCGGTATGCTAACGATTCTACCGGCTCACTACCTTGATAATAATAATAATAATAATAATAATAATAATAATAATAATAATAATAATAATAACAATAATGAAATAGTGCTCATGGGAACTGCCCATATCCTACGTAAAACACTGTCTATGTAATCTCAAATTTTAAAACAAACTTATAATGATTTTCTTATGTTTTCTTAAACATTCTCTAAAACAATACTTTGTGCAAAACCAAATATATGACACCCTAGTCATAACACCAACTTGAACTTCTAACTTGTCTCTTGAGGTCTCTGGGTGAGACTTGGAGTCAACTTGTACAAATACGAAGCAAAAGTCAAACATATAATAATAATAATAATAATAATAATAATATTAATAATATTAATAATAATAATAATAATGTCAAAAGGTCCTTCAATAAGGGTTGTTTAAGGATGTTGAACGAAACACTCATGTTTCCAAGGGTGAATTATCCAAACCCCAAAGAATTCCTCTCGACACATGGCTATGATGCTCCCCAACTACTTCTGCTCATGATCAGAGATGCACATATCGAAAGCCAGTAAGGGACATACTCAAATGTTTGAGGTCAAACAACTGACAAGCAAATCTGTGGTAATGAACAGAATATTCGCTGTAACCCATCTTTTATACCAAGACAAAACAATGTACATGATAACACTTCCAATCAGTTAAGATGTGAACCATGAAAGCCACTGCTTTCATAATAATAATAAATTTGTTTAATATTTAAAATAAGAATAATTCTTTCTAAGATTGATATGATAATGCATGAAATTCATTAAAGAATACAAGGCTCCGTAGTTAAATATAAAATACTAAGCATTTGGGAAGCTACAAAGGAAAAAATTATCAAGTGATTTCATGTAATGTGGTGCCAGGTCAGCTTACTTGGGATGTTAAACGCCAGCTATGCCCCTCCCCTTCCACCTCAAGAGTATTCAATCCGCAATCTCCAAATTCATCCGACTTATAAAATAGAGTTGGACGAGATTATTTGGGATCACTGGTCAAGTTGGAAAGTTTCATTGTCCCGAGACTATTTTAAACGTAATTTGCACGAGACCACCAGTTAACATACTGGAGCACATATTATGTAATTACTACGGAAACCCTTTATCGTATCGAAGACCTAGTTCCGTCGATCTTTTTCGTTTTCGAAACAGGATTTGAACTATTTAAACACAGGCTATAGTCATTTTTATCAGCAAGTACTAATGGAGTCGATAATTCCTTTGTATGATCTACTCCGTTTTCAGTGGAATAAGGAGTAGGCGTTGCAATGGGTACCACTTTAAGGTACACATGAGGGTTGGCTGAAAAAGTCATAAACTGAACAAGTCATTCTCATGGAATGTGACCAAATGAAGTCTACTACAGTTTTATGAAGTGCCATTGGATAGAAGAAAGCCGTCAGCAACTTTTGTCCACGATCTGATTTCGATTTTTGGTTGAAGGTCTCTCATTTGACAATACAGATATCTTTGAGAAAGCACGAACGGTGTTACTTCAATCTTTTTCTTGAGCCCTTTGCTTCCTATAGAGAATAAGCCAGCGACGACTTTTTCTCCACTGTTCTCGATTCTGGAATGTCTTCTCTGCTTTTCACCAGTTGGACCCCTGCTTTTCCAGCCCTGCCTCAGTATCTCGCCTCCAGCTATATGTAGGGGACCCCCTCTTCTGTCTCCCTTGTTGATTGCCAGTCAGAGTCTGACGTTCTCCTATTGGAAGACCTTCCTCTCTGAAGTCTTGTTGGTTTTGAATTACCATCGATGCTTCTGTAACTTTGCTTTTATTTTTCGGGATACGATTGTTAGTCTGATGCAAACCTATTTTTATCTCTGGAAGGTGATCCATATTAGTTTAGTCACTTTTTTTTTGTTTTGGCTTGCTCAGCATGGGAGGTCTTACTAGGATCTTACGCTCTTGGTGGTCATTGAAGTACACAAGCCACCACATCAAAATAAGGAGTGGACCTTGCAGTGGGTACCATTTTAAGGTAGGAACGAGGGTCGGCTGAAAAGTTCATGGGCTGAACAAGATACTCTCATGGAATGTAACCATGTGAAAAATTTTTTCAGCATAGTCCCCCTTACGGTCCACACTCTTCTTCCATCGGTGTTGCAGTGATTCCCATGGTGAAGAGGCTTTCATCCTGTTGGTCAAAGAAGTCATCAACAGCAGGTATGATGTTACCATCATTACGATACTGATTCCCAGTCAAGTGTTTTTACATATTGGGAAACATATGATAGTCAGATGGGGCATAGTCAGATAGGACCAAATCAAGAGAATAGAGGTGATCAACAAGTTCCAAGCCATAACCACGCGCAGCAGCCTCCATTTGAAGCCAAGGACTTGTGCTCTGTAGCACTGTCCTGGTGAAATAAAACCCTTTTCATCGGTTTTCTTGGGTGTTTGGTCTTGATAGCCTTTTGCAACTGCCTAAGCAAGTTGGTATAGTACTCTCTATTGATGGTGTGGCCCTTTTGAATATAGTCAATAAACAAATTGCCTATTGCATCCCAAAAAACCGAGACAATCATCTTTCCTGCTGATGAAACGACCTTGACCTTCCTTAGAGCAGGTGAGAAGGGGTGTTTCCACTGTATGAGTTTTCTCTTTGTCTCTGGCTCAAAATGATGAAACCAACACTCACCCTGGGTTAGGAAACGTTCAAGGAAATCGGCTGGATCTACCGCAAACAATGTCAAATTTTGCTCTGATGTGATCAGACTAATGCACCTTTAATCAGGTGCCAGAAGACGTGACACCCACCGAACAGAAACCTTCGTCATGCCAAATTCATAGTGCAGAATATTCTCAACTCTCTCACTGGATAGTCTATAGCATTGGCTATCTGATTTATTGTCAATTGCCTGTCATACGTCACCATATGGTGAACATGATCACTACCTCGATGGTGGCAGTTGCAGGATGTCCAGTCCTTGGGTCATCTTCAAGACTCTCCCTTCCCCTCCTAAATTCAGCTGACCACTTTTGTACTGTTGATAAAGCTGGAGCATCATTTCCTAACGTAGCACCCATATCAACATGAATTTCTTTGGAGGCTAAACCCTTTTTTTTTTTGCAGGTACTTGATAACACCACGATGAGAAATTCTGTCCATTTTCAAGAGAAGTCGCTACTAGTTAGTTTTGAAGTCTTCTTTGAACAGTCAATTGCCAGTTTACCTGGAAAGAAACAATGCACGTGTTAATAAGAAGGGTCGAAATTAATGCATGCAAGATCTCACAGCCCTAATGTCACTCCTTCAAAGCAAGCCTATGAAATTTTCAGCCTACTCTCTATGATTAAAACCTGAAAAATTTAGATTTTATCATGTAGACATGATAAAGACAACGTCGAAACAAATTTTACTGAATTTTCCCCAGCAGCAATGTGACTCATAGTAAGCTATTTCCGTAAGTAAATAAATAAACAAATGAATGAATGAATAAATGAATATACCCTTACTGGACACACAAGTTTGAGAACGATGTTATCTTAAAGTAGTGAGCTACATTCTACTTCCTTCTCTTAGCCATCCCTCAAGTGTCCTGTTTAGTATATGTATTGTATGAATCCCATTCCTCTAACACCTGAGAAATACTGAATAGTGTAGTACCTCCCACACAAAGAACATTCCAGAAATGAATATACATACATACATACATATTAAATATGTGTGTGCGCGCGTACAAGTGAATGCACAAACGAAAGTGACACTCAACACATTTCGTAAGAGCTAGTGCGTATGTGTGTGTGCGTGTTTGTGGTATACATATCAACATACACAGACATGTATATACATACATATATTCAGCTTTGTGACATTTTACTCACCAGTATTTCACCAGACTGAGGCGGCGAGCTGGCAGAAACGTTAGCACACCGGGCGAAATGCTTAGCGGTATTTCGTCTGCCGTTATGTTCTGAGTTCAAATTCCGCCGAGGTCGACTTTGCCTTTCATCCTTTCGGGATCGATAAATTAAATAGCAGCTGCGTACTGGGGTCGATGTAATCGACTGCCACTCCCCCCAAAATCACACCTTTTTCGTCTGA
>NC_068985.1:29021370-29029758 GCF_001194135.2 Octopus bimaculoides
ATGTATGCTAAGATATATTTTATCAATCTCTCTTTCTCTTTTACTTGTTTCAGTCATTTGACTGCGGCCATGCTGGAGCACCGCCTTTAGTCGAGCAAATCGACCCCAGGACTTATTCTTTTTGGAAGCCTAGTACTTATTCTATCGGTCTCCTTTGCCGAACCGCTACGTTATGGGGACGTAAACACACCAGCATCGGTTATCAAGCGATGTTGGGGGGGGGACAAACACAGACACACAAAACATATACACACACATACAGTTTCCGTCTACCAAATCCACTCACAAGGATTTGGTCGGCCCGAGGCTATAGTAGAAGACACTTGCCCAAGGTGCCATACAGTGGGACTGAACCCAGAACCATGTGGTTGGGAAGCTAGCTACTTACCACACAGCCACTCCTGCACAATGTCAAATATATTTTGAAAATTTTTTTTTATCTACGCTAACATATATTTCCTTACACTAAAATAAAATCTTGAAAAAATCGCTTCGTTATATATTCAACCTCCTATACAAAACTGCCCACGATTTAAAAAAAATTTCAGTAAATGTTTCCGTGGTTCTACTTACCTTCATCCATAGATGATAGTGCTTCCATACATAAAGCATTTGAACTTTCCATAAAGCAATAGAACATGGAATGTAAGCATCAGTGTTATGCGATTCTTTACACCTGTAAACGAAGTCATTGAATTCAATATTTGATTAGTTTTCTATACTTGACCTACATCAGTTACAGTAGAAACAGGCAAATATTTAGTTAGCTTTTTTTGTTTTGTTCTTGTTTTACGTGACCGACTTAAGTTATATATGACAGAATGGACTGTCATCAATCAGCGCTAAAGCCATTTCATTATATAAACTCGCATCAGAAAAAAGAAACATTGTTTTGATTATTTAAAAAGACAAGACAGCGAAACTATCTCTAGAAACTCGAAACTGAACTTTCTAATGCATTTCTTCCAAAATGTTTTTCTTTAGTAAGTAATGATTCCTTCAAAACATTATCCTGTGGAGGAACTACTTGATTCTGTTTTATTTAGAGTGTTTACATTAAGTCTGCCGTTTATATAACCAGTTAAATAAACATTCATTACTTATACAATGTTACCGTTGAACTTTGGTGTCTCTTTAGAGCTAGGCAGAGTGAATTATCGAAAGATGTCTTAATCATGGCCGCATTCGAAAGAGGTGGTCAACACTAATTACAATTCAGCAGTTAGATACGGTTCACTCGTAACATATATATAACTGTACGTTAAATACAGAGAGGCTGGATTATCTATATATCTACATGTTATACTTAGCACGATCATTTATGACTCGAAATATTGGTCATTGCGGGGGACCAGAGCGGAAGCAGTAAAGGTAACGACAGTTGAAGAGACAAATGGGTTGAGAGTGCTTGGGAAATTATGGCACGAGACAAGAAACGGAGACCGCATGGGATAATTTAACCCTAGGCACGTGACGACCTGGAGTCAAACAACATCAACAGTGTCAAAAGGAACTGTAGATGAATAAAGGACTGAGAAATACAGACTCCCTCTGTCAATAGCTACGCTAAGACAGGTCAATACAGGCAAGCAAACAGAGAGAGAGAGAGAGAGATGAAAAGGTATAAAAGATGGTGAGAGAAGCAGAGCGAGTAGAGGAACAGAGAGAAAGTAAATAATAATTTATACGAGGACTGCAACATAGAAGGTAGTTTTTGTTTTAGTCCAAGTTAACCCTGAGTGCAGCCATGACCATATCACCTTCTTTCGGACATTAAGTAATCAGGTATTAAATAATATTATCCAGTATATGCCACCTTTTTCAGGGCAGTAGGATGTAATCTGAGAAAAATTAGGTTGTTACTAGAAGTGCGGCGGGCGACTATAAAGAAACACTTACATAGGCTTGTCTTAGGAGATTAAATTTGGTGTACTGCCTTCTCTGTCGCAATATCTTTATGGAAAAAAAATGTGAATTGCGTCTTCTCGCGCTCGACATTGTATTTTACGATATCTTGTCCGGTCTCAGCACAAATTGTCTGAATCTCTTATACGCCATTTTTATATATTCCTTATTTATATATTCATTACTCTTTTACTCTTTTACTTGTTTCAGTCATTTGACTGCGGCCACGCTGGAGCACTGCCTTTAGTCGAGCAAATCGACCTCAGGACTTATTCTTTGTAAGCCTTGTACTTATTCTATCGGTATCTTTTTCCGAACCGCTAAGTTACGGGGACGTAAACACACCAGCATTGGTTGTCAAGCGATGTTGGGGGGACAAACACAGACACACAAACATATATATATACATATATACGACGGGCTTCTTTCAGTTTCCGTCTACCAAATCCACTCACAAGGCTTTGGTCGGCCCGAGGCTATAGTAGAAGTCACTTTCCCAAGGTGCCACGCAGTGGGACTGAACCCGAAACCATGTAATTGGTAAGCAAACTACTTACCACACAGCCACTAAAAAATTTTAAAAACGCAAAAAAATGGATTCCTGTTTTCTAATTTTACATAAGGCAATTACATTCAAAAACTCTATATTCTGTTTGTAAGTAGTGAAATGACTCAACAGAAATTGCAAGCTGAATTTGTCCAAATCTTTACTTCTTGCACGGTCGTCGATCGCTATCGATAATGCATGGAAATTATAAAAAAATAAACACTATCTGTACACACTCCTCGTTCATATCTGGCGTGTTGTACCACAGTGTTAAGACCGCGCCATTTATGGGATACGAAATGTTGACCTATGGGTCAGAACGAAATCCCAATAATTAGTAGTCATCGCTTATCGTTTTGTTTTGTTTTGTTATGTTTTTTACTTCGTTAGAAGACCAAAGAAATATTGCACTTCGTGGTTTCTTGAATTTCTTTTGATGAACTTGATTACACAGCCTATCTGGTCTTTCGACCTTTAAAAGAAGTAACGAAATCGTTATTAGATACGCTTAACTGTCTTAAATAGAAAGAAGACACGTTGGATTATCCATTTCTGGATACAGTAAAAGAAATACTATGAGATTGTTGTGACAGGAATACTTTTGATCATAGCTGACGAAGGGCAAAACTACAGGGTCCGGCAGAAAGGTTGTCCTGATTTCGAAGGTTAAAAAAACAAACGCATGAAGTTGCATGAAAAAACTTTGTAAGTTAAAGAAGTGATTTTAAATTCTCAAACGCAGGATAATGCTAATAATATAGCCTGAACAGTATAAACTACCCCTATTTTGCAGAAAAAAGTGTAGTGGCCAGCCTACACTTTTTTCTGCAAAATAGGGTAGTTTATCCTCTTCGGGCTATATTATTAGCATTATCCTGCGATTGAGAATTTAAAATCACTTCTTTAACTTTCTAAGACATCTCAACGCTTCTAAGAGCAAACTTCGTTTGTTTGTTTACGTTCATCGTAATTTGAATTTACAAAAACTTTGTATTTCTATGAAGTTCATTAAATACCATTTTTTTTTTCAGGTAGTTCCCACCATGGCCGGGAGTGGAGAGTGTCGTTTTTTTCTTGTATCTTCATGTGTTTATTTTTTATTTGCCTTTGAAATCGGGGAAGCCTTTCTGTTGTACCCTGTATAACACACCTATAACAATTGCACTCACTCTTTACAATATATTTCTATAAAAATAAGATACGCACCGATTGTAAAGTTCAAATATCAGAGATATGTTGCTTTTTCCGACTTCTAAAGGAAGTCCCAGTTTTTTTAGGTCGCATTCTTTAAGTTGTACCCCTTCTTCTACCATTTGTGCTAGACTGAAAATGCCCTGAAAAGTTTAAATATTAAAAGTATCAAATATTAACAAATATGTACAAAAAACGTTTCCTTCTTTCAGAATATTGAGTATTTCATAGACTATTAGAGCATTCATTCGGGAAAATGAAAAGCAAAGTCAAACCCCAACAGACAATTGAACAAACACATTAATATCAAATCATTTAAGACTCTCTAAAATATAATTTACTATCCCCATTGTATTTAAATAAAACACATTACAATATATATCATTTTCTATAGCAGTTTTCTTTCTTATCGATCGATTATTAAATAAAACGGTAGTGTAACAAAAACAATACAGCCTAGGACTTAATGCTTTTTTCTTTTTTTCTTTTTTCTTTTTCAGAGGATTACTTTTATTAGCTTAACCGGCACATTGCCTGAACTCCGTCTTATCTCGTTCGACATTGTATTTTTAGGTATCTTTTCCAGTCTCAGCTCAAATTGTCTGTATCTATTATACGCCTTTTTTTTTTCTTTTACATATTCTTATCCATTGTTCATTATCTTATCATTATATGATTTTTAAAACGACTAAAATGGATTCCTGTCTTCTAATTTTACACAAGAGAATTACATTCCATTTTAAGACTTCATATCCTGTTTGTAAAGAAAATATGTAAACACTAAAACAAAGTAACTAGAATGAAATGAAAGAGGCTTTTGTAGGCGCGGATATGAAATTAAAATTACCTAAGTAGAATATGACATTTAAGTTTGTGAAAACTATTTTACTTAATGCTTAAAACAATGGTTTTGCTCAGAACGAAATACGATCGAGTGAATCACTTAACAAAAATGAGTTTGTCAGCAGAGATAGACATCTCAGGAACTGCTTGAGTTTCCATGTTTACATCACATACAGCAAAAAGAAGGCGAACCCAAATTTTAGTGTACACAAAGAGATATTCTCTTCGGGTTTGCCTTCTCTTTTTGATATGTGATGTAAACATGGAAACTCAAACAGATGTCCTCTGTGTGTGTGTGTGTGTGTGTGTGTGTGTGTGTTATTTCTTTACTACCCACAGGGGGCTACACACAGAGGGGACAAACAAGGACAGACAAACGGATTAGGCGATTATATCGACCCCAGTACGTAACTGGTACTTATCTAATCGACCCCGAAAGGATGAAAGGCAAAGTCGACCTCGGCGGAATTTGAACTCAGAACGTAGCGGCAGACGAAATGCCTATTTCTTTACTGCCCACAAGGGGCTACACACAGAGGGGACAAACAAGGACAGACAAACGGATTAAGTCGATTATATCGACCCCAGTACGTAACTGGTACTTAATTTATCGACCCCGAAAGGATGAAAGGCAAAGTCGACCTCGGCGGAATTTGAACTCAGAACGCAGTGGCAGACGAAATACCGCTAAGCATTTCGCCCGGCGTGCTAACGTTTCTCTGTGTGTGTGTGTGTGTGTGTGTGTGCAAGCACATTCTTGCACGTACACGTGGGTGATCAGATCATTTCAATTATTTTATACAGTTGCAAACTCATTTTGTGGGGATGGGAAATCTATGATCAATTAAATCGATTTCAGAATATTTGTAATGTTTAAGTCATCGAAATAAGATGAATGGAAGATAGGATCTGGATTCACAGTCATACCTGAAATGATTCGGATTCAAAACAGTATGGCACAAAAATATACTTATATACTATAAAATAAATCTAGTGAGCTCAATCCAGTTTGGGAGAAATGAGGTACGTAAATTAAGCACCTATGACACGAAAAGTTATCTAAAGACGCTTGATTTCAAGTTCATCTGGAAGATTGCTTATCTGAGGTAAAATAAGGGACAGTAGAAAATAAAAGGGGAATTAGAAATCAAATACACTTACATGAGGAGATCCTTTAGTGGCCGCCCCCATGTAGAATTGCGTTGCCTTATTGAGATCCTGCTTACCACCACAGCCGTACCAGTTATAATCACCCATTTTTAGTAGCGCTGCAGGAAAATAATTAGTAAAACAGAAATAGGATAAATTATTGAATTCACCACATTACTGGGGAATCAGAAGCAACTGCAATACATTTGGTGTATGAAGACCTTTCTTCAATAACTTTTTTGTTATCTTTTCCTAAATAAATTAAAGCAATGAGAATGGATGCAAAATTTGTTTACGTATTTAGTCAATAACTTAGCCCCTGATTGTAATTATGCACTACTTAACATATATCTATTTATTTAGATAAATATTTATTTATTTAGATCGCAATAGTAGTAGATATTGCTTAAGCACCTATTTGTGAGCTAGCTCAGACAATGAACTGTTAAAAGTAGTTATGATCTCGACACATTTGCGCATATAGAACTTCATGAAAGCGTTCTAGTTACTATTTTTAACTTCCTTTATATTATTAACACCTAAGAACCATCGAGAAAACCTTGAGACGGTTACTCGACACGCTAAAAACAGCAGTTAAATCTTCTCCAAATCTCATGCTACGATCTGAAGAGACACACAGGACAACGTAGGCCCTAATATACAAGAAAAAAATGGATTGCCACTGAAAGAATGCTCAATCAGGTTCGACGTGGGCCTACATAACAGCAAAAACTATTTGATGCTATTTTATGATCAAGATGCACTATGATAAGGTATTAGTATGCCTCTCTTCTTGATTTCTGATCACCTAAATCTTGTGATACATTCAAAACATTGCCATAAGCTAAAGTTCAATAGGATCTTCAAAAAAAAGAAAAACAATCAATATTCTTTTATACATATTGGTTGCAATTTTTTGCCAAAAGTTCGGGAGAGAGAGAAAAGTTCATCGAGCCCAATGCTCAACTGATACTTATTTTATTAACCACGAAAAGCAAAGTGGGCCTCGACAGAATCTGAACTTAGAACGTAAAGAAGGACGAAATGCCGCTAAGCATTTTGCCTGGCGCGGTAACGATTCTGCCAGCTCGCCGTCTTCACACTCTAATACATATCGGTTTCAAATTTTGGGACAAGGCCAGCAAGTGGGAAGAGGTAAGTCGATTACATCGACCCCAGTATTCAACTGGTATTTATTTTATCAAAACTCAGAGGATGAAAGGCAGAGTGGACCGCGACGGGATTTGAACTTAGAACGTAAGGACGGAAAAAATGCTGCTAAGCAATTTTTGCCCGGTGTGCTAACGATTCTGCCAGCCCACCGCCTTCACACTTAAAAACATATTGAACGCTAATCTTTTCTGCCTTTTTTATTTTCTCGCAGCACAACTTGTTAAGGTTATCTCTATGGATTTTCTATAGAAACTATAACCAGCACTAATTTTTTTTACATTTCGTATTCAAGTACGCCTAATGTAAACAACAATGAGATCGAAGATGAAAAATTAGTAATAGGTGTATATCCATATTTTAGGAGGTTTTACCCCTTCATCAGTACTCATCCAACCCATTACCCATTAACTTTGTAGTATATTATGGTTGCACAACGAAATACGGTGTCTCTAAAGGTCATTAATATTTACTCAGCACAACTATCCAGATTTCTAACTTTAAGTACTTTATTCTTTCATTCATTGAATCAATCATTCATTCCTGACTCTGACACACCTCTTTTACATATATAAAATCTGGACCACATATAATCTTTGTTATTGTTTTGTTTTATTTATTAAATCCTAAACAGTCTTATGAATTTTCAATATTAATTACCTGACATAATTATGGCTAACTAAATACACAATAGACTATGCAAATGGGGGATAAGTGGAGAAAAGACTTTAAATATGGAGTTGATATGATGAAGCAAGGAAGGAATTCCAACCACGTTTCGTGGTTCGCTACCTAAACAGCTCCTTTATGGGATCCATTGGCTAAAGACATCATCAAGAGGACCCACGTCCGGTTTTGGTCCCTAATCCTCTACTGTTTTTGACGTGGCAGGGCCCCCATACTTTCGGAGGTGTCTTCAGAGGGGGAATGACAATCCTGCTAAATTTCCTTTACATACTCGCCGGTAGGCTCCAGCAGGTACCACCACCTAGCTGTCACGTGACACTAAGCTTCAACTGACCAATGGAGGGGAAGGACGCGTAGTTTTGGACCGCACCCTCTCTAAACCTACCTTTCAACAACGTCTTGTGAGTTTCAATTCCAGCAGCCAGAGCCGACTAGCTGTCTGGTGATACAAGCCTTCGAACTATCGAGGAGGAGGGCGCGCAATGAACGGAGTCGATCCCTTGGCCCACCTGTCAAGCAGCAATGCTGCATAAGGGCCAGCCAACCTCACCTAGCGACGCTATTTCCCAGTGGGCATGCTATATAGACCCAAATAATCCATATTATATATGAACATTTGAGGAATATCTTTCATGAAAAATATCTCTCTAAGACTAATTAGACGTAACCCGTAAGATACGTGTACGACTTGTATATGTTTGTAATACAGGTGACTTACCATATTTGTCAACAAAATGGAATTCACGCAGCGTTGATAGATTATAGTTGCGCCATTGACATTCTCGAGCTATGAAGCTGACAAATCCTTTCTGAAAATATATAAACACTAGACAATTTTAGTGTCACTCATGTCTAAGTCAATAACGAAATGAGAAATACAGTGTAAAGAGCATATA
>NC_068985.1:29030125-29031235 GCF_001194135.2 Octopus bimaculoides
TATATATATATAGGATAACATTTTTTCCTAAAAAATTCCATCAAAGTGGCCAGCATATTAAAATACCTTTAAAAGTGAAAATTATAAAGAATTATAAACAAGGGCAAAAGAAAAAAGATTTCTATGCCAATATGCTGAGAAATCTTTTTTCTTTTGCCCCTGCTTATAATTGTTTATATATATATAATAATGTTTCTATCGTGTTGGCTCAACAGCCCTCACCGTTTGTTTTTACTGTCTTGTTCTCACTGTCCTGTTCTTGTTAACACTTTCACCCTCCGCAAAAAGTCCCAAATTTTATTTAATTTGCTTTGCGGGAAGTCGCGTATTGTCCTTGCCTTTGAAACGCGGTGTAGATGGAACAGGGACAACTAATGAAGGGTATACTCTTTATGCTGCATGTCTCGTTTCTCTGTTTGTTTTTTTCGTTGTTCGAAAAAAAAGTTCGTTTTCTATGTTTTGTTTTAGGTTTTCGTTTCTCATTGTGTTCAACGTTTTTTTTTTAATGTCCTGTACCAATATATGCATGTATATATACATATGTATGTATGTACATATATGTATGGATATATATATATATATATATATATATATATATATCGGAGTAAATTCGCTAAGCAGTGTTTACGTATAATCACAATTTAGGTTAGTTGAAATATGTTTGTTACATATTTCAACTGCTAAAGGCAAATACACTTCAATTACCGAGATGTTTTCTCCACGGTAACTATTGTGTATTTGCCTTTAGCAGTTTAAATATGTGACAAACATGTTTCAACTAAGCTAATATCTGTATATATATGTCATCCACTAATGCAGCATCACCAGAAGAAATGACTCAATGATGATGAACAACCGGATGCCCACGGATACTACGGATTTACTATGCTCTTCCCAAGGATACGGACTCTGATGTTAAAGTCATATAATTTGTGGAAACGCGCGTAGAAATGTATTAAATATTTATAAATTCCATCCTAGAATTATTGTTATTATTATATCTATCCTACATTATATCGGTATAACCATGATGCAACCCTGAAAAACTGACTCACTAGTGAGTATCAGTAGACGGTAGCTTGCATAATGAAATAGAAGCTTTATGTGTGT
>NC_068985.1:29031439-29033760 GCF_001194135.2 Octopus bimaculoides
CGCGTAGAAATGTATTAAATATTTATAAATTCCATCCTAGAATTATTGTTATTATTATATCTATCCTACATTATATCGGTATAACCATGATGCAACCCTGAAAAACTGACTCACTAGTGAGTCAGTTTTTCAGGGTTGCATCATGGTTATACCGATATAATGTAGGATAGATATAATAATAACAATAATTCTAGGATGGAATTTATAAATATTTAATACATTTCTACGCATGTTTCCACAAATTATATGACTTTAACATCAGAGTCCGTATCCTTGGGAAGAGCATAGTATAGTCCGTAGTATCCGTGGGCATCCGGTTGTTCATCATCATTGAGTCATTTCTTCAGGTGATGCTGCATTAGTGGATGAATCATAGAGGGATATTTATCACTTCTTGCCAACATGAAGGCCAATCTAGCTATGAGGGTAATTCTGTGTATACTACTTCTGTGTATACTTGGTAGGGAGAGGTAGGTAATGAGAGTAGAGGAAGGAATGGTAGTAATATGGGGACGGAGGTGTGTGTGATGGTGTTGGATTTATTTGCTATTCATTCTGTATATTTTAAGGAACGTCATTTATTCAGCAAATTTAAGGATGGTAGAACATTTCTTTGTTTTATTCCATTCAAGACGTGAACTCCCACAGTAAACTATGAAACCAACAGGCGGTCAGCTGCTATACAATGGGGTTTGTTGACCGAATTGATTAATACTACACTGTTATGGTAACCTTTTCACTGTTTCTGTTGTTATAGTGTGTATCATCTTAAACATTGGTATGTTCGCTTATTTGTTTGGTTTCCTTCACAATTCACGTGATTGTGGAAACGCACGTAGCGATGGATTGAATATTTATATCTATATACTGAAACACTGCTTTAACAGGCATTAGTGGAAGAAATCGATCCCAGAACTTATTCTTTGTAAGCCTAGTACTTATTCTAGCCTAGTACTTACTCTAGTCTCTGTTGCCGAACCGCTACTTTACGAGGACATAAACACACCAGCATCAGTTGTCAAGCGATGGTGGCGTGACAAACACAGACACACACAAAAATATATACATATATACGACAGGTTTCTTTCAGTTTCCGTCTACCAAATCCACTCACAAGGCTTTGGCTGGTCCGAGGCTATAGTAGAGGACACTTTCCCAAGTGGGACTGAACTCAGAACCACGAGGTTGGGAAACAAGCTTACCACATAGCCACGCCTGCGTACTAATTTCGAATAATTCTCTTTTCAAGTGTTGCTACTTATTGCATAACCCTATACGGAGTTAATTTTATAAGCATATAAGTATTTATTAACGTTACCTTATTTTCTTCACAAAGCCAAGCAACATTGAAAGTACCGACTTCAATCCCAGCTTCAGCTGCCATCATGTAATAAAACATTGCCAACTGTCTGCAACATTGAAAATATCAATTAAAAATATCCATCAGTTTTGTATACATACTTGTTCACTATCGCATCCATTACACAGATCTTACACTGTCTATACTTATTTATATGCAATAATACAAACAGTGTCATTTCTAATTTCTCTACTCTTGTAAACTTATTTTACACTCTAATGCCATTGTTGTGTAGTTCCCTCAACAACTTGTCAGTGATACTTCGCCAATAACAAGCACTATTATTTTGGTAAATTTATAAACACTTCTCTGCTCTTAACTAATCATAGTTTGTATCTATATGCTGTTTGAATAACTTCCACTTGAAACATTTTAACCTTCTCTTTCCTAAGAAAGGGTTTTTGTTTTTTGTTTTTTTTTTAACTTACTTCGATCAGAGTAAAAAAAAAATGTCTGATTTTCTTTTTTCTAATTTTGTAATAATTATTTTTGATAAGTGTGGTTGCATGTTGTTTTAAAAATGGGTTAACTTACCTATAGTTATTTTTTAATTGAAACGAAAGACTGCGCTACATTTTCTATTTTTCTAAACTCTGTAAGATTCATTATATCCACAAGTAAGAGTATATTATTAAAGATGCGAGACTTTCTCGTTGATGGCAATCGATATTTCAGATTTTATTAACTATTATCTGAAGGGCTTCCCCCATCATAAAGTATGTATCTCTATGTATGATATTGCACATCCATTTTACATCTTCTCAGAATATATTCAGCAGAAAACTAATTACTTACTCGTTCAATTTTCGTTTCTCTGAAAATATTCCACCTAAATCCATTACACTCCACCTCTAATCATATCTATTCTCACTTTTATGTAATTATACCGTTTTCCTTTCTCTACATAAAGCTCTGGAATCTATGGCATTAAAAGCGTTTTATATATGTATATATATATATA
>NC_068985.1:29034029-29035276 GCF_001194135.2 Octopus bimaculoides
CGTATAATAACATCGTATTTTGAAGCTATTAGAAGATTTGAATTTCTAAGTAAATTCTTTCGCTATTACAAGACATTTAATTTTGTTTCCATTTAATAAATTTACAAACAGTAGTATTCTGCATTGCCTGAGTTTCTAGGAACTGTTCGAAAACTATAAATAGCTTACAACCGTTTTCTGCAAAAGATGCTCCCCTATGCAAAACTTAGCATAAATTTGTGTCAAACAACTAGGAAGATATATATATATATATATATATATATATATATATACATTCATTTTTATATATTATGTAGATTAGCTCAACAGACACAGCTTATAAGATGTTTTTTGTTTTTAGTTTGTTTTAATAAGTTAAAGGAGAAAGGGCAAGCCCTATGACTTTTACAGGCTCTCTCAAGCACGAGATTGATGTGATCGATTACCAGCCTGAATATCTCCAGAAAAAATGCGAATGATAGTGGATCCAGAGATTTTTTTCCTGTTAACAGCAGAAGGATTAAGTGGTGCTATTAAACTGAGCAGCTCTTTCGGCCTACAACTGCCTCAACTAAAATCTAATTCAACGTAAACATTTTTAGTACCCATATACAATTTACCTTCGGATGCTTTTATATACATGCTAAATTCCAACTAATATCTACATGAAATGTATTCAATATCAACTTCGCATGATGAAATATTTCTTCAAAATGGAAGCAGAAATAATTATTAAAACATATACAGAAGAAAAATATTCTTACTCGTCTTTGTTCCTAAAAGCATGTAATCCTTTCCTCAGCATGTATCCTAGCGAAGGATTTTTTTCAGCTATAAATCTCGCCCATCTGGAAATAAAAGAGAAAAAACTTGTGATTTAACCACGGTACCTATTTCAGGTAAATAAGGCTAAAAATATAATTATGTGCGGCTCATACACTTCCCTCCATACACTTACTGCAGCTTTGCCCTGGCCTCTGAGCAGACTATCATGACAACTTTCTTTGTCATGGTCAATGCGATGATCACACGCTACACACCTTCCTTCCAAGCACTGCTATAAACAGTGGAAGTGAGCTAGAACGTTGAAACTTAGTGCACATGCCCAGCAGAGTTCAAGGTCAATCCGTGCCCTGCAGCTTTACTCTGCGTGCTTTCGCTTCATTACGATGGCAACAGTCCAGATACTTATTTATCATACCTCGTGTGTTTATGTGTGTGTGTGTGTGTATACACACGCATTATCTTTTACTTGTTTCAGTCATTAG
>NC_068985.1:29035286-29035592 GCF_001194135.2 Octopus bimaculoides
CACACGCATTATCTTTTACTTGTTTCAGTCATTAGACTGCAGCCATGCTGGGGCACCACCTTGAAGAATTTTTAGTCGAATGAATCGACAACAGTACTTATATTTCTTTTAAACCTGGTACTTATTCTATCGGTCTCTTGCCGAAATGCTCAGTTACGGGGACATAAACAAACCAACACCGACTGTCAAACTGTGGTAGGAACAAACATAGATGCAAACACACGCACACACATTCACATACATACATACATACATACATACATTTAAATATATACATATAAATATATACATATTTTATATATATAT
>NC_068985.1:29037090-29040733 GCF_001194135.2 Octopus bimaculoides
TATATATATATATATATATTACAATTAGTTATAAGCTGCTGTTCTTTCTATAATTAGGAATGAGTTATCGATTCCTGATGAGGCTATGGTATACTGCTGAGACTAGTCAAACCAATTTTTTATTCGGGTCGTAGAGGGGGAAAAAAACATAATTAAACTATATTTTTTCCACAGACAGACAGACAGATGGACACAGATAGATAGATAGATAGATAGATAGATAGATAGATAGATAGATAGATAGATAGATAGATAGATAGATCTTACTCTGTAGCAAGCGTTTCATTGATTGGCAATGTACTGGTTCCACGTATATTCTGATAAGCTACCATTACTCCAGCTTCCAACTGTTCCTTGAGAGCAGCCCAGACGAAAAATTCGTAAGCTTTATCCTGTTAATAGGGATAAAAAATATTTCAAGACTCAAAGATTACGTTACAATTTTAGACACAAATTAAGGGATTAATTTATTAAAGGGAAAACGAAATTTGGCTCGTTCACAATTAGGAATGTGTTTTTGTTGTGTCGGTTTAGATCAGTACAGATCAAACTAACCTTTCATCCAAGGCGCACGTGCTATGACCATTTAATCTTTTCTTTCTCTCTTCATATTTTTTCTACTGATAGTGTATCTAGAGTTATATTATCGAATGCATTCCATTTCCTTAAGTTAGTAGTGTGTGATTTAAAGGAGATTTGGCGACTATTTCTAGCAGCTAAAGTGAACACATAGAAGTTGACTTAGTATCTAATTAAGTATAATTTATTTCCATTCGATTCCGTGTTAACGTAACTCTAAAATCGAACAAATATTTTAGTTGGTAAGAATATACAAAAATGTTGGACTTGTATCAGAAAAAGATTTCCAATGTTAAGCATAACTTACACCAGCAGAATCGATAGGGCCGAGTCAATGTTGAATCAAACTACGACCTCCTTAGTCTAAATCCAATGACGGCGTTGAGAAGATTGTATGTAATGGCGATAGTAGTTTTGTATCTAATGGCGGTAGGTAGTTTCACTACATATATATATAACAATTATCAATTATATAGTCGCAGTTAGACATAGACACCTTATCGGCCTTCTCATACTTCTCACACTTGACCCTGAGTATGCGACAGTTGGAGGAATGAAGTGAAGCACCAGCCGTGATAATTATTTTCACTGAGTTTACTGGAACAGCGTGAAATGAAATGTCTCAAGGTTACAGCAAAACCAGTGGTTATACAACGTTAAAAGCAATTCGGTTATTAATAAACATTTACATTTCACAAGTTCTGAAAGGTGACTGAAGTGTTGAGAAACAGAGACGGTTAGTATCGACAGAGGAAATGTCATGACAACTTGTGATTTCATGGTGATTAACATAAAGTAAGACTGGACATTGTAGCCACTAGAAAGTTTATTTAGCATGGCGACATATATAACGACTGCACTTCAAACTGTCTACGCTATGTTAGCAACGAAAGGAAAAAATTAAACCGATTTTTCACTATCGACCAGTATGATTTGTTGAACATTCTCCTAAGAATATTGTATAAATGAAAAGGAATGCTTACAACATTAGCTTCTTGACCAGGGAAAATGCCGGAAAAATACATGTGGCCTAAGTGATAAGAGGCATCAGCGTTTCCCATTATATGAGATTCTTTGAAGTATTCAGCAGCCAGTTTGTAATTCTTCTGTTTCGCGAGTGCATACCATCCCAATGCATTCAAGGCTTGAGGATTTTTCTGAAAAGGAACAACGAAATCAACAAAGACACATTAACTTTTATTAGTTTATCTGGATGTAAAGGATATGTTTTGGTAGGAAGATTGTTTGGATTTGAGATCCAAGTTCACTAAAGAAGGTATAATGCAACACGCTCAAGCGAGTTTGAGTCTTCTAAGATAGATTTCAAGTTACATATATATGTAACTTTATACAGTTTATTATTTTTTTATCTATTTCTATTTCTTAAATTTATCATAGGCTTGTGCATATTTGTCTATTGTGTGTGTATTACATTGTATCTGTTTTTTCTCCTTTCAGTCTTTAATCATGTTGTGTGGTGTGGTGTGGTGGTAGGTGTTATTGTTCTATTCGTATTTTCTGTTGAGGCCATTGCTATGTGTGTAGCATCCTCACCCTAACCGTGTTCTCCCGCTATGGGATATCATCCACATAGCAGGAATACACGGTTAAGGTCATGGGGTACTCTGCTAATTTCTCTTTGTATCTCCTATCCTACCATATTATTAATAGGTTAGCCACATCGCCAGTGATACTGACATAAGAACAGTAATAAACGAGTGAAGAACGAATATACAGTGCGTGTTTATTGAAAAAAAATGACCGTCCCGAAGTACAACAATATCTGCTTCATCACATGGTTTCACATCAGGAATCTTGCAACACAAATTCATAAACGTATATATATATATAAGTTCAAAAAAACAATAACAAAAAAACAACAAAGTGAGGACGTGATACGGATAGTGTTATTGGACGCTCAGGAAAGGAAAGAGAGAATGATAGCTAACATTAGTAATAGGATATCAAATCTCTCTACCCTTGACTACTTTTATCTCTCTCCCACATTATGTTTCTTTCTATCACTTGTAAATTTATAATAATTTTCTCCTTCATATATTCGTTTTTGTTCCTACTTTTTTCTGATTGTCTCCCCTACCCCAGGCTAGTTCTTGAGTAAGGTAACTCTCTCGAATACACCGGCCGGTCTTGTCTGTGATCAACGTTTTTTCCTTGTTAAGTTCTCTTTGGTTTTTTTCTCTGCTTGTATGTACATTTTTACTTAAATATTGTAACTTTTTTCAAACATAGTCTTGCCTATCACTTTTTGCCTCGTGTAATATATATATATTTTTTTCGTTTTTCAATATTAATATGTACATGTATAACTGTCTACGGTTTTTTTTCTATTAGAGTACCTGTTACGTTTTATTCTACTATACATACGTGACCCTGTTTACATTCTACTGCGTCTCAACCAGTTACCATTTTTTAAAAACATATCTGTTAGATTTTTATTCTTATTTTTATGTTATAGTTTACTGCACATATAGACGTGCATACACATTGACATGTCTGTCTTTGTTTCTCTTTCGTCTCTCTCACTATTATTATTACTGTTATTTTTCCCTTTTACAACTTGCTTGTAAATATCTGATTTTTCCCTATTACCCCTTTTGTATTCTCCCTTGTTGTATCTTATTTTAATTTACTTTATTTTGTTAAACTTTTTTTGATGTCCTTCCAAAAATTCTTCACACTGATGAGAATGATAATGCATAAATTTAATTATAATTACTATGATTATAATTTTTTCTTACATATTTGTATTGTCCTTTGAAACGCGCGTATCTATTGAATCTTATTTTGTATTAAATCTAATTTTGATGCAACATCTTTTTCTCCTCCATTTTCTATAATTGTTTATGGTATATTTATACCTATAACGATATTTTTCAACTACTTTTTTCATATTCTTACTACTTGCTCTGGCTGTTTTTTTATTAATATGATGAATCTTTATTAGAAATCATTCTTTCATTCTTCCTCTCTTTTTGGACCTCTCAAAAAGTTTGAATTGTTCTTTTTTTGAACTTATCTTCCCCCCCCCCACACACACACACAC
>NC_068985.1:29041063-29042113 GCF_001194135.2 Octopus bimaculoides
TACTGTGAAACTTAATTTGATTTTAATTTTTAATAAATTGAATTTAATTGAGTTTTTACCTGTAAATTTGGATTTTTATCCCTAATATATATATATATATATATATATATATATATATGTATGTATGCATATATGTATGTATTATGATTTCGCTTAGGCACATCGATATTAACAATCAGTTGCTAGAACTCAGTGTACTTAAAGCAAAGTGCTAGGCGAGTATAGAGCGTAATACCAATTAATAAAATGACAAAAGAACAGGAGCTACCGTTTATTTCAGCCCAAACAGCGATTCTTCTTTCCAACATTTATCATCGTATAAAAACCATAAACTCAGAAGTATGTTCCTAAACCCCGGATAGGAACTCTGTTTCAGCGAAGAAGGTAATCGTATTGCTTAACTCCGTTACTGTATCACCAGAGGATGACCAACGAAACGATAAGTTGTTATTTTATAGACACGAGAGTCAGTAGGTTGATAATGTAGCAGCGGAGACGAGTGAACGCCATTTCCAATCAATTAGTTTTTAAAAATCAATATTTTTTATCATTGTGATATTTAAAGCATAAAACCACGTGGACTGAGATATACAAAAGAAATATTAAAAAAAAAGAAATTGAAGGACTAAATGATGATATAAAAATTTCAACAGGGTAAAAAAAAAAATGAGAATATGAGTTAATTTTTTCAGTCCTAACATCAATTCCTCTTTCAATTTTTCTACTCAACAAATACTAACTACAAACACAAAATTGTGTTCATATATATATATAAGTGTATATGCACGCGTTTGTGTGTGTGTATCTGTGTATGTATATGTATGCGGTTTTATTTAAAATTCAAAAAACAAACACAAAAAAAATGTGAAAAAAATTACAATTAAGAAATAATTTATAAGTATCTTAAAATAGGGAGTTACTTTTCAATCACCTTGTATATCTATATTATTCGTTAACAAGAATCACATCGGCCGAAACTTCAAAGTTACTCAATACTGTTCTTGTTAATGAACAATAAATTTGTACTCTACCAAATGTATTGAGTATCCC
>NC_068985.1:29042123-29043649 GCF_001194135.2 Octopus bimaculoides
TGTGTGTGTGTGTGTGTGTGTGTGTGTGTGTGTGTGTGTGTGTGTGTAAACTTTTTACCTTTTCAGCTGCTCTTTTAATTTGTTCCAAGCCTTTTTCTTCATCTTTCTTTGTTCCTTGGCCCTGAAATTACATAATAACAAAAGTTTCAAGGTTTCACACACATATACATACAGCCATATACACACTCATACATGTGTGCTTTTTGGGGGCGGTGGAGAATCATGTAATGGCGCGAGTAAACTTGATCAATACATACTGACATCATCCCAATTCATTTGCATCATGGCGCATACCAGTAATAAACATAATTTATTCCAGTTGCTGCACGGTAACAATGTACTGACCCTGTATGACACATGCTCAGTATAGTCCTAGTATGCATTTGCTGGCGTATCGCAGTACACTAACCCAACAAGCTGTTAACGTTCCCAGATGACACTTCACCTATTTCAAACAGAACTGAGGCATTTAAGTTAAGTTTACTCCAATGAAATATGCATGTTGTATGTATCTCAACTCAAGCTGATTGAAACATCATCTATTTTCAAATAATTCAAAATATGTGGCTTTTGGTCGTAGGTATGCGTTCGGCTTCGCAAACACATTTAAGGACATTTTAAATTTACTATATCTGAAGGCATAAAAGACACACGGGCATATTAGACGCATTTCCAATTTCAGCAGCATATATTCATTAAAAAAAAAACGTCGGAGACAAAATTTGCTTATGGGAAATCCAATTTAACACATGGTACCAAGGGTAATTTTTTTTTAAACTCTTTTTTATATTTTTTGACAAAATGTATGTCGTATATGCCATCAGATGCGACAGTTCCTGCTGTCTCCGCGCAATAGAATTTCAGTTCTGATTCAGCGATTGTCCTTTAAAGCCCAATCAGCAGCTGCTATATTTCGCTCCACGCTTTTAGAATTTATTGCCGACCAATAAAAGAATGCGATCTGCTCATATGTTATTTCGTAACAAATGAAAAACCCGGATTTTTCTCATATACCTTACGGCAAGTTTGTACATTATAAGCTCTTGATTCTTGAAGTGTTTTGGTTGAAATAATCGCCCCCACCCAAGTACTTATGTTCTTTTTCCAATCTGATAATTATTTTATCGGGTTCTTTTACTGAACCGCTAAGTTACAGACATGTAAACAAACCAAGACCAGTCATCAAATAGTGGTACATCAAATAAGTGCGCATATATATATATATATATATATATATATATATACACAGAATGTGGTGAATATATTGTCGTCTAAATAACGCAAAAATGAAAATAACACTGACATCTCACTTTAACAGATATTTTTACCAAAATTGCATAAAAACATCTTGAAATACTAAAGAGTAAATTTATTCAATAAAATTGCCATTGGCTTCAATCACGGCCTCCAGACGACTTCGAATTTCCTACAACTCTTCTAGACGGTCTCAATGTTTAAGTTGGTGAATGCTGCCATAATCCTTGCCTTCAGTTCATCTTTGGTGTTACAAGGAGTTTTGTTGGTCC
>NC_068985.1:29043659-29044378 GCF_001194135.2 Octopus bimaculoides
GTGAGTTAAGTGGCCAGATGTTAGGAGTGGTATGGTCGCAGAAATTGTCTAACAGTCATGATTGGGTCCTTCTACTTGTGTGGCATGGTGCAGAGTCCTGTTACCAGACATAGAGTCTTCCAGCAGCCTCCCTCTTGACCCAGGGCAGCATTACCTCCTTCAAGCACTTGATGTAGGCCTTCGTGTTGGGTCTGAGGCCGTGTGGGAAGATGAATGGAGGCATAACGTCGCCATTACTAGTAATCAATCCAAACACCATAATGTTGACTGGATGTTTGATTTTTATCACTCTCAGTACATGTTCTGAGGACACGGCAAGCCAACGGTTGTTCTGTATGTTCACCATCTGACCCTGGAAGAAATTTCTCTCGTCCAAGCATGTTCGATTGGAGGGGATGCTTGAGTTTGTTGAAAAGCTTCGTAGTGCGGTCTTTCCTCTTGTCCTCGATGGCTTGGAATAAAAATTGGCCTTTTCTCATCTTGTATGAGGAATACCGAATGTCTTCATGCACTACCTGCTTGATGAAAACTCAGACACTCCCATGTCCTTGGCGATAGACTTATTGACTTGGAGGGATCGTTGTCAATCATGGCCTGGATCTCACCAACAAATTCAGGAGTTCTTTTCTTATCAGAACGATCAGAGTGAGTTTTCCGAGTTGCCGTACCTTCGTAATTACCATTAGACTCATCCAACTCTTTCTTAATCCTCTGCACTA
>NC_068985.1:29045549-29046749 GCF_001194135.2 Octopus bimaculoides
TATATATATATATATATATATATATATATGTATGTATGTATGTATGTATATATGTATGTATGTATGTATATGTGTGAGTGTATACAATTAAAAAAGAATGTAATGATACATTACGAAGGATATATCATAAACAATTAATAATTATTTATGAATATATCAATGGCCAAATGTATAATTATAAATGTCATAAAAGAAGAGTGTTTATAGTTATGAATAAATCACAATTATAACGGAGAGGCTTGCAAAAACCCTTGCATGTCTAGAAATAGCAGTCAAAATCACTATAAACCCACTATTAACATTCAAATTGTATCTCTTCAAAATAAAGCTGTCTGCGGGTGACATGACATATAAAATCCACAATTTAAAAATGAAAGGTTAAATCTCTATTGCAATTTCGAGGTTAGGAACCTATTATATCATATTATTTACCGTACCGTAGTCCCTGATGGTAAATTATCTGCTCTTGACATATTGGGCTTTTAGACTATTTGTCAAGGCCATGTTTGCTTTCCTTTTCTTTCTTCCATTTGTCTATATCATATGCTCTTGTTTTTCACTCTGATGAAGGTCCGTTGCCTTATTTCAAATGCCCTATGAAGATGATGAACTTTATTCTCGCATATATTTATAGACTGTATTTTGGCAATCCTATTAGTAATGGCCGTGATATGTTACGTCACCTATTTTGTTATGTCATGCTTTGTATTAAAAAAATAGGCTATAAATGTGGTCCAACTGATGTGTTGGTTAATCTGTGGTTTTCTCCATTTTCTAATTATTCGCATTGGTTCCTGACAAACTCTTGTTCATCCTGTTGTTATTTGCACTCTACGTGTAGGCGTAGGAGTGGCTGTGTGGTAAGTAGCTTGCTTACGAACCACATGGTTCCGGGTTCAGTCCCACTGCGTGGCACCTTGGGCAAGTGTCTTCTACTGTAGCTTCGGGCCGACCAAAACCTTGTGAGTGGATTTGGTAGACGGAAACTGAAAGAAAACCCGTCGTATATATCTACATATGTGTGTATGCCTATATGTTTGTGTGTCTGTGTTTGTCCCCCCAACATCGCTTGACAACCGATGCTGGTGTGTTTACGTCCCCGTAACTTAGCGGTTCGGCAAAAGAGACCGATAGAATAAGTACTAGGCTTACAAAGAATAAGTCCTGGGGTCGATTTACTCAACTAAAGGTGGTGCTCCA
>NC_068985.1:29046928-29049386 GCF_001194135.2 Octopus bimaculoides
TATATATATATATATATATATATATATGGAGAGACGGATCAGTAAGCTGGAGATTTTGCATCCACTATATTACATATGTGAGGTGCTACTACATTTGCATTTACTAAATAGAAGGCTCCCTTGAGAGATTATTCGACCTTGGCCATATTAATGATCGTAATTCCTTTTACTTTTATACGTATTACGCTTAGTTTTTTTCCGAGCAGAATATGCTTCGCTGAGGAAGTTTAATAATAACGAAACATCTCCGTTGATTTTATCAAGAAGACTTAAAGACCAGATCCACTCCAATCTGCATCGTCTATATTATCCGAACATTTAGATCAACATATCTCATTACTGTTACCTCTCTTGCTTATTGATCTAAAATTTTAATCACTTCTGGAAGGTACTTTGTCTACTACTTGTATGTTTAATCAACATTCTTAACTGACTATATTACGTTTGTGTCTTACTAACACTTTACGTTCATATTCTGTCTATCTCAAATTTTTTATACTATTACAACACTAAGTACGATCCTTCCAGCATGACATTATTTCAAATTTAATACAATATTCAACACACACACAAATTCATATACATACACACATCAATTCATACAAACACGTACACATGCTACTTTGTACGCCAATGATCATTACACGATTCTACTTACCCTTAGTAACACAATGCCATAGTCGTACATAGCTGTTGGATCTTCAGTTGCTGCACTTTCTCGGAAATATTCCATTGCTGATTCCATATTCCTTTTCAGGCCTTGTGCTCCCCAATATAATGCTCGGCCAATACGTAACTATAAAAATAAACATAGAGATGGGAATTTATATGTTAAAAAACATTAACATAACTGATTTTGGACATTCATGTATGTTTCATTATGATAATCCCCATCATCAGGCGGCGAGCTGGCAGAATCGTTAGCACGCCGGGCGAAATGCTTAGCCTAACCCTAACCCTAATTTCACCCGTTGTTACTTTCTGAGTTCAAATTCCGCCGAGATTGCCTTTGCTTTTCATCCTTTCGAGTCAATAAATTAAGTACCAGTTGAGTACTGAGGTCGATGTGAACGACTGTCCTCATCTCCACAAAATCCAGGCCTTGTACCTAGAGTAGAAAGGATTATTATAATCCGCATCATAAAGCGGCGAGCTGGCAGAATCGTTAGCATGCTGGACGAAATGCTGAGCGGTATTTCGCCCGTCGCTACATTCTGTGTTCAAATTCCACCGAGGTCGACTTTGCCTTTCATCCTTTCGGAGTCGATAAAAATAAGTACCAGTTGAACGCTGGGGTCGATATAATCGACTCATCCCCACCTCCCACAAGTTGTCCTTATGGCAAAAATTTGAAATAATTATTATAATCACCATCATGATTTTTGCGTAAGTTGTTCATATTTGCATGCACTGTATATTGTGCATATTGTACATGTAGGGAAGTGGTCACTCCCATCTCACAAAAAAAAATCCATTTATACCACTTTCCGTGTTTTGCTTTGATCGTCCCCTACTGCAGATATTTTCCACTCATTTACACTAAGCAATTATTGTTCATTTACATCTCAATTCTTTTCTACTCTAGGCACAAGGCCCGAAATTTTGGCGGAGGGGACCTGTCGATTAGATCGACCTCAGTACGCAACTAATACTTAATTTATCGATCCCGAAAGGATGAAGGGTAAAGTCGACCTCGGCAGAATTTGAACTCAGAACGTAAAGACAGACGAAATACCGCTAAGCATTTCGCCCGGCGTGCTAACGTTTCTGACAGGTCGCCGCCTTTGCCTACTAGCACAATTGTTTCTTCTCTGTACTTAGGGCTATACTTTTAAGTGTCACGTCGCAGGAGCGAAACTGGAATTATGTAATTTCAAAGTGATTTTTTTTTTACCTAACACGGACACAGAGAATAGTTAAAAATGAAAAGAAAACGTCCTTGCATTGAAAATAATTGTATTGACCTTTGGGTTTGACATTCTTTTTCTGACTCTATTGAAAATTTCTACGAGGACGAAATGCAAACCATTGTTTAGAAAAATTGACAACAAATGAGTTATGAATTTTTAAAAACTGAAATATTTGAAAAAGCAAAAACAGAAATTGGTGAGGTGGCAGAAATATTAACACGTCGGGCAAAATGCTTAGCGGCATTTCGTCTGTCTTTACGTTCTGAGTTCACATCCCGCTGGGGTCGACTTTGCCTTCCATCCTTTCTGGGTCGATAAAATAAGTACCAGTTACGCACTGGGTCGATGTAATCGAATTACCTTCTCCCTCGAACTTGCTGGCTTTGTACCAAAATTTGAAACCAATATTTTATGGAAAGTTCCAGAATCTTTTTTTTTTTCTCCTTTTTACTTTTAATATTTTTTGTTGTATTGTTTTCGAAACGTGAATATCACAATCACAACAAATTTTTATTTTTTTTAGAAAATAATGATAAAAATATTGCAAA
>NC_068985.1:29052377-29055947 GCF_001194135.2 Octopus bimaculoides
CACACACACACACACACACACACACACACACACATACATACATACACACACACACACACACACAAATATGCGTGCGTGCAAATTTTTGTGTTTGCATTGAGGTTATTGCCCGCTACATCGCGGACAACTGACCGAGTGGTTACAAATAGCAGTAATATTTCTGGTTCTCAGTACTCTGAGTTCAGTTTCCACCGAGGTCAACTCTGCTTTTCATATCTTTAGGATCGATAAACTAAGAGCCAGTCCTGCACTGTTATCATTTCTTCTTCTTCTTCTTCTTCTTCTTCTTCTCATTATTATTATTATTATTATTATTATTATTATTATCATTATTATTTTCTCTCTCTCTCTCTCTCTCTCTCTCTCTCTCTCTCTCTCTCTAGTGGAAATTGGCTGTGGTCAGGCCTTGGGAAAACACGAGTTTCGTCAGGTGTAAAGATGGCTAAGACACACTATATGTCAAGACATCGCCCTACAACTCCATCAAAGAATTTATGGCCCAAGCCAAGGCAAAGTATTATCCACTTTACCAAAGTCTGGATTCGGACAAATTGGATGAAATTTGAAGGTGTTTAGATCGATTTCTATAACTATTCAATAACTTCCATAATTTGATATGCATAAATTATTTAAAATTTATAATGTTTGCAAATGTTGTAAAATGAATTAGACTTCGTTTATACGATATATACCAATTAATTCCATTGCAATTTTTATGCAAAGCCATTACGCAACTAACGAATGCTTAGAGCCGGTGGCGTAACTAGAATGCGCGTCGGCTGGAGAAGTCACTGAGTTTACCGTGCCCTCTGATCCCTGCCCTTTATACAGGCTTATACAGTGGAGCCAAAACTGTTACTTCTATAAAAGCGTCGCCTGGGGTGGACTGCACCCATCGCCCACCACCACCAGCTACGCATATGTTTAAAACTCAAGATTATGATTGAGGTAAGTTATATCATAATTAGAGTTTCACAATTATTTAACTATCAATGCCATTAAATATAGATGTTGAGGACTCTTTATGCTCACAGTCTAGCCAGGGCATGGGCAAATTTTTTCGCGGTGCCGGCCGCATGCGACATTGGTTATCATAAAATCATAAAGCGGGCTACACTACAACAAAAAAAAAGGTAATTTTTCGTTAGGCGAGCCGTTCAGGAAGTCCTGAGGCCACAGTTTACCCGTAACTGGTCTAGATTCTCAAAGCTCTTAAATTATGGTGACAATGCTTACATCAGTGCCTTTGTGGTCTTCGCGGTCCTGGCGTGTTTTATCCGCAACATATTTGAAGTACACTACAAAATAAAAATAATAATTCCCTCTTTAAAAAGAGCGCATTAATGAAAACTGATACTCGACTAATCTAATTTAATAGTAATTAATATCATTATTATTGTATTATTATGTGGACGATAGATTTGTTGGAATCATTAGAGCACCAGTTATAAAATTCCTTGCAGTATTTCTTCTAACTATTTACGTTCTGTATTTTTTCTATTTACGTTCAAATCCCGCCGAGGTCAGTTTTATCTTTCATCTTTCCGAGGTCGATAAAATAATGTACCAGTCAAATATAGAGCTCGATGATATCAACTAATCTCTTCTCAAAGTTGTTGGCCTTGTGCCTACATTAGAAACAATAATTAAAATCGTGGTGGAGTGCAGAATCAGTAAAACGGTAACAAAAATGCCTTACAGTATTTGCCACATCTTTTCACATTAAGATTTTTTAATTTCAATGAGGACAACTTTGATTTTCATTTACCTGAAATCAGTAAATTAAAATATCTGCCGGCTGCTGATATGCTATAACTCTTACCTCAAAATCGGTGACTGTTGTATTTCGTTCCTCCTCTCTTTATTGTATATGCAAACACTAGCGTAGCTAGGTGGGGAGGCCGGTAGGGGCGGTCCACCCGGGCGGCACTTTTAATGGGTCTGCTGTAGGTAATAAGTGTTTTTTGTGGGCTCTGGGAGCAGCAAACGGAAGGGCCACCCAGGGCAGCACACACTCCACCTATGCTAGTGTATGTTAGTTTGCAACCTTTTTTATAAAAGGAAAGGTTTTATATTTTATGCGAGGAGCTCATGTGACCAATAAAGAAATAATTATTATCATAAGTGAAAGATAGTGGATTTGAAGATTTGGACAAAATGACTAGAGATATTTGTTCCAGCTTTTTATGTTGAGTTCAAATCCTGCCGAGGTCAAATTTACCTTTCATCCTTTTTGGGTCATTAAAATAAAATACCAGGCAAGTACAGGGTTCCATTTAATCAATTGTTCCCTTTCCCTAATTTCTGGCCTTGTATCAATGTTTAAAATCATTGCAAATACTAAGTAGCTTTGATAATACAAATTTATGTTAAAGGTCTTGCAGTGTTTAGGTTTGTCTCATTCAATCCTAAGTTCATATTTTACTAACTTTCAGCTCCACATTTTATCCATCTAGAGCAGTAGTTCTCAACCATTTTTAATCAATAGACCCCTTGATTACTATCTTATTCTGGTGGACCCCCATAGCCATTTGATGTTTAAAAAAAACTAGTTTTAAAGATACTTCTTTCAAAATTCTTATTTTGTTTATCACATTCATTTTTGTAAGCTGAATTGTGTAAAATGTCAGAGAAAGAAACCTAGCTGTTTCTTGCAATAACTACATCTAAAGGAAAATTTTTCATGGATCCATAAGATAATACCATGGTCCCAATTTACTATTTTGCTTGTTTGGACCCCCCACCCTACCCCCAAATCCTACGTGGACCACAAAGGGCCATATGGATCCCAACTGAGAACCACTGATCTTGAGCCTTAATCCTCAAACTGAGCACCCCAAAGGAGTATTTAAGTGTGCCATGATTTTTTTTTTATTTTACAGCTTTAGAAAATCCATACTAGTTTATGAACATCTTAAAAACGTGTTTTTTATAATCTTCTTATACTCAAATATAATTAATAAACCAAGGTAAATAAAATTTATCTATATTTGTTCTACAGTCAAAATAACTACCAAAGTTATTGGGTCGATTTAGTCAACAACCTTTGCCAAAATATACAAGGCATTATTCCTAAGTTAGAAATCATTGTTTTGCTAACATACATCAACAATGTTATCTCATAACATTTATAATCTATGCTATATTTTATACTTTAAATCATAGTGAAAAAACACTAGAAATACTGCAAAAATCAACTTACTGTATGCCACACCAATTTGACGTGGAACAGCATCCATTCCATAATAGTGTTTGTGTGCCAATGCCAAGCTAGCTAAACGATGGCCTTTCAGTGACGCAAGGAGCAAGAAACTGTGTGACTATAAAACATGAAATATAAATATTGTCTATAACTATAAGGTATTATAGATCCATTTCAGCCGATTTTACCAGTCGGTTTCATACATGAGTCAGTGAAGAATCTAAGACAGCATTTTAAAAGATATATGTCACTCTCTTAGACACTCCCTTCTGACAAACGCACAGGTTCTCCCCTAATTTATGTGTGAAACCAATAGGTAAAAATCGGCTGAAATGGATCTATAATACCATACAGTAAAATTATTAATA
>NC_068985.1:29056494-29057223 GCF_001194135.2 Octopus bimaculoides
TATATATATTCTTTTATTTTTTTTATTTCAGTCATTTGACTGTGGCCATGCTGGGGCACCGCCTTCAGTCGAACAAATCGACCCCAGGTCTCATTATTTGTAAGCCTAGTACTTATTCTATCGGTCTCTTTTGCCAAATTGCTAAGTTACTAGGATGTAAACACACCAACATCGGTTGTCAAGCGATGGTGAGTAGACAAGCACAAACACACAAACACACACACCTATATATATATATATGTATATGTATATATATATATACGACGGGCTTCTTTCAGTTTCCATCTACCAAGTCCACTCACAAGGCTTTGGTCAGCCCAAAGTGTCATGCAGTGGGACTGAATCTGGGACTATGTGGTTGATAAGCAAGCTACTTACCACACAGCCACACCTGTGCCTATATGTGTGTGTGTGTGTGTGTGTGTGTTATCTGAAGTGTACAGTGTTACATATCCATCATGGCTGATCTTACCAATCGGTTTCACACTATGTGTACAATGGAGTGTTAGGTAACAATCCCATGATATAACCCTGATTGCTGCCTAACACTCTGTTGTACCCTTAGCGTGAAACTGATTAGTAAGATCAGCCATGGTGAATATATAATATACCCACTCTATTGACACATATATGAGTGCATCTTTTTCCTGACTTATGGATTCTTAGATGACTTATGCTCATATATACATATAAACCAATATACATATATATATATATATACATATATAT
>NC_068985.1:29058325-29063485 GCF_001194135.2 Octopus bimaculoides
GCTATTCTAAGAACGTGTTAGAGACTGCCTCATCTTCGAAACACCTAGTTTAGAATAGAGGCAGCTGATGAAGGAAAAGTTCCATAAGTGGCTTGTCTGTTTTCCTGTGTTCATTCTGTTGTCCGTAAAAAAAAGTCCATTTTTTGTGCTTTGTTTATGTTCCCGTTCCTTTTTTGTCCACGTTTTTTGACGTCCTGTACCCAGATATGCATCTATATAAACATGTAGATGTAGGTATGTACATATATGTATGTATACATGCATATGCTCATATATCATTTGTATTATATATATATATTGATGATGTCATAATTCAGTCTGATCCAGAACCAAACTACACTCTTAACCATTTTTCAGATCACACTTTACTGTCTTAAAAAAAAGTTGGCATACATTGGATAGTATAGTCCTAGCTGCACAACGTTTGAATAAAAAGATGGGATGATCATGATTTGAATGCTTCTGATCAAAGATTTGCTTCATCAAGATTGACATAAAAACATCAACACTTAACCCATTTAATGCAAACAATGACTGAAAGAAATAATAGATTTTTTTTTTAAATTGATAAAACACAATTCATACTTACAATTTTTGTGATAGAAATATTAAAAATTGCCTCCCCTAATTTTTCCATATCTGGTTCTTGATCAGCAGCTTTGCTCTTGATAAATTTCCAGATAATTTTCTGCACCAGTTTGGAATGACGTACAGGGGACATGGAATACCTTACACATTGATTTGATTTCCACTTTGGTGTAGTTTTATTGTGTATCAACTCCATAAAATAAGGATGGCATGTATCTGGTTGAGAATGGAATCGTAGTTGATATAATTAAAAGGGACTGTATACATACAATTTGATAATAACCATATATAATAATAGCATAGGGACTTAGAAATTCCTGGCATTGTACTTGGGTGTAAATAAAAGAGAATAAAATATATTAAAATGCTGGGGCTTTATTATATTCAAGAATGCACGATACTTAAATAAATATGGTATACGTATACTAATTTACTAATGCAAAATTTGTAAATGATTTCAGAGTGAAAATTTTACCCCTATTACAAATATGTGCTTATTGTTACATGCATTCTCTAAAGCCAACTAAATCAGTCGAAAAATATAAAAGTGATGGATATTTAATTGCTATGAGAATTGTAATATGGCTGTAATATTATTCTCATGTTTAGGATTCGTATCAAAAGGAATTTAACAAACTCAGATCAACAAAACAAATAATATATATATATTTGGTGGGATTTAGGAAAATAGCATGATACCACTCACACAGGGGCTAACTCATTCTTTCAAATGGCAAGAGCTCCAACTCACCTAATCTGATCCTGATATTTTACAAAGGTATAAATGCACAGAAAACTTTCCTCTGTGTAACAGTCATGCGCCAATGAGGAAACCTCTGTATGATCAACTGATCTGCCACAAATAACAGCCACTTCACTTTTCAAATCACAACTAACCATTTTTGATGAAAATACATGAGGCATAATAATCCCTGATATACAACTTTATTCATAGGTGTGTTCACTAACCTATGGTCAAACAACCTAATGAATAAAAGTCAAAATATTATCTTACTATTATAGATAAAGTCCATCTTCTTTTCCTTGTAAACTTTAATCTTTTCCTTTATCCAAGTTAAGTAATTTTCACATCGTTTGTCTCGGCTGGTCAGTCTGAGCTCAAACATAGTACTGTGTGGATTTGGCATAGAAATCTGAAAACAAAATCATATACGGAGATCAGAAATAAAACTTAATTGGTTGGCCTAGAAATGTGACTAAAATCACTTTTAATAAGGAGTGGCTGTGTGGTAAGTAGCTTGCTTACCAACCACATGGTTCTGGGTTCATGCCCACTCATTCATTCTACTATAGCCTCGGGCCAACCAAAGCCTTGTGAGTGGATTTGGTAGACGGAAACTGAAAGAAGCCTGTCGTATATATGTGTATGTATATGTTTGAGTGTCTGTGTTTGCCCCCCCCCCCCCAACATCGATTGACAACCGATGGTGGTGTGTTTACGTCCCTGTAACTTAGCAGTTCGGCATAAGAGACCAATATTACAAAGAATAAGTCCTGGGGTCGATTTGTTCGACAAAAGGTGGTGCTCCAGCATAGGTGGTGCTCCAGCAGTCAAATGACTGAAACAAGTAAAAGAGTAATGCATTTGAAGAATTATGAATACATCTACAGAATCTATTCATTTGTAAAGTAAATGAAATTTTTTTTTTTAGGTATTTTATTAAAATAGGTAAATGGAAGACAGTTTGCTGATATAATTTTTTATACATAACATTCATAGGTAAACATTCCAAGAAACTACTGTGTTATTAGTTTTCTACCTGGGGTTAAACAACACCTGCAACAACTTCTACTTGACATAACTAATTGCACTATGAAAATAGCACAAGCATTTCTATAAAATATTAGATGACAGCAATATTAGTTGGTTGGCTGGTGGGTGGGTTTCTCCAGTCATATAGAAAGAAGGGAGGAGGAATTAAAGAGAGATACAGACAGAGTTAGCATATGACATGCAGGACGAGTGCACATACTAGGCTTGGTAGCAGGCAATGAATAAAGAAATGCTATATACTTACACACACTCACACATTACATAGTGAGAGAGAAAGAATCATAGAGACAGAGGAGGAGGAAACAATCAAGTAGTTATGGGAAGAGTTATACAAATAAGAAATTTGTTTCATTTCGACTTATTATAAACTAATAAATAGTTTTCTTTTGAAAATTAGTATTCATTTCATTATTCAGCAAAAGTACCATGAAATTTAATAAAAGTTAGATTATAATTTATTATATGTATGTCGTATTTCCTGATATTGCCCATGGTGCCAAAAGTATACCTACAAAATTACTTGCCATGAGACAGGTAATACTCTAGTTTTCAATAATATAAAAATGATATTGTTATTCAAAAGAATTCATTACCTTCCTGGGAGCAACAACATAGCGTCTGTAAAATGTAACTTGACCAAAATATCCTTTGAAAGCTGGTACAAATTCAGAACCTCCGAATGAAAATATTCCCTCCACATCATTGTAACGAATATCTGTATTAAACCTTTATAGACAGAGAAAATTTAAAGAAAGCTTAGAAAATTTTAAATAAAATATTGTTATTCATAACATATGCAGAAAAGGAAAATTTCATTTATAATATTGGCTTCAAATTTTGGAATAAGGTTAGTAATTTCAGAGGAAGGGTTTAGTTGATTACATCAACCCCAGTGATCAACTGGTACTTATTTTATTGACTCCTGAAAGGATGAAAGGCAAAGTCGACCTCAACAGAATTTGAACTCAGAATGTGAAGATGGACAAAATGCTGCTCACGATTCTGCCAGCTTGTTGCACTGGTTTTATTTATGGTATTTACAGATAAACACAACAAAAGAAAGAAATTAAATCTTTTAGTTGGGTGTGGCAGTCAATATTTATAATTGTGTAGTCATTCTTGCCTTTATTTGGGTGAGTCAGACATTGTTCCACACTGTTTATTTCACATTACTATAGGTGCAGGCGTGGCTATGTGGTAAGTAGCTTGCTTACCAACCACATGGTTCCGGGTTCAGTCCCATTACGTGGCACCTTGGGCAAGTGTCTTCTACTATAGCCTTGGGCCGACTAAAGCCTTGTGAGTGGATTTGGTAGACGGAAACTGAAAGAAGCCTGTCATATATATATATATATATGTGTGTGTGTGTGTGTGTGTGTGTGTGTGTGTGTGTGCATATGTTTGTGTGTCTGTGTTTATCCCCCCAACATCGCTTGACAACTGCTGGTAGTGTGTTTACATCCCCATAACTTAGCAGTTCAGCAAAATAGACTGATAGAATAAGTACTAGGCTTCCAATGAATAAGTTCTGGAGTCGAATTTCTTGCTTAAAGGCGGTGCTCCAGCATGGTTGCAGTCAAATGACTGAAACAATTAAAAGAGTAAAAGAGATATATTCACAATCACATTCTAGTTGATATCTATAGAAGGAGCTGAATTCAGTTCTGCAATCTAACAAAACACTTTATGATTTACAATACTTTCACTGTTTATAGAATTAAGCTGTCACCATCTTGAATCACTTGTTTTACCATTACATACACTGAGCATTTAAGAATAAAGTATCTCGATATAGACACTGTACAAAACTAATGATTTGATATGAAAACCTCTTAACGGTGATCAAGTTTCATAGTCACATGCTTAATCAGTAATAAAAACTATAAATCAATAAAACAATTGCTTACTGATGATCTACTTCCAATTTATTTTTCCATTGTTCTCCATAATTAATTGTGATTGACCACTAAAAGTGAATAAAGAGAAAGGAGTTATAGCTATTAGTTATAAATCTACATCAGTGGTTCCAAACCTTTTCACAGTGGTTCCCAACCCTTTTTATTTAAATGTGTTTTCCCATAGACCCCTTTTAATATGCTTATCCTTATGTATGTAATATATATACATATATAAAGTATAAGAGAAATTACCCATAACAGGTAACTTCTACATGCTAGAAGGCAGTCAAAAACGACCGAAAACCACAAAGTAAAACATTTCAAAGGGAAGAGAAAATAAAAACTTTTACCTTATTTCTAACGGTTAGACCTATAGGATTCTGATTTTTTAGTAAATAAAGTAATTCACTACATGTTTTTTCCTTGAATGATTTTAGGTATTTTCTTAAGGATTTGACCTAAAGAGTGACTGATTTGGGGAGTAAAATCATTTCCCCGTTCTAATGAACTTGGATAGAATTTGCTTATGATTTTATACAGTCCTATTTCAGCCATGAAATGCGCGTAGTTTATGTACTAGAACTGACTTTTATACATTTATACTTTCATACTTTATATTATTGTATTGATTTTTACTGTCCAATTTAAAATTTTGATTTTTAAATTTTTTTAAAATTAATATTTTTATGATGAATGTTTCTTTATATGATATATTTATACGATATATTATTTAAATTTTAAATTTTAAATTTTAGATTAAAATCTTTGATAAATATTAATATGGTATATGCCTCACAGCATGGATTTTGGACGGGTTCTGAGTTGACTGAGTTGTAGAGTGGTGGTTCGTCTCTAAATTAGTTATATACATATATATTA
>NC_068985.1:29063509-29065462 GCF_001194135.2 Octopus bimaculoides
ATATATATATATATATATATATATACATATGAAATTTTGAATTTAGTTCATAGACTCTCAGTACTACCTTTGTAAACTGCCATGGGTCTGTGGACCCCAGGTTGGGAACCACTGATCTACATCAAAAATAATAAAACAAAGAACTTCAAAAAACTACAAATGAAATATTTGAAATTCACTGCTTTAAAGAGAAAGACACGAGAAATACACATTATTACTTCATTGATTTAGGAGGCATGCAACACTGTATGGTGAGGTGAGAAAAGTGGTGACAGGAATTTAAAACATCAAACACAGAAAAGTGAAATAATAAAAAGGGGAGCAAAAAAGAAACAGATTTCAAGTAAAGCTTTAACAGTTCTACACGTGATAAGAACATCCACCATTTCCACCACTACCACCACCATAACATATTGATAAACATATTTCCATTGCAATATCTATTTTCTCATGCTGGAAAATAATTCAGCTCCGAACGATGCCAACACTTTAAAAATACTGTTCACTTATCTGAGATGGTGCAGTTATTTAACACAAACACAGTCTACAGCACAATACCCACCAAAATACCCAATTCCACTGGGTGAATTTTAAATTAAGCCCTTCGTTCCCTATACAGCATAGGTCATAAATGACTTTTCTCCATTGTTCACAATTCTTCAGTTGGACCCCTGCTTTTTCAGCTCTGCCTTAGTATCCCACCTCCAGATATTTTTAGAGCATCCGCTCTTCTGTTGGGACCAGACATGTGATGCAGGATGTTGGCTTCCTTTGGGATTTTGCCAGGCACATCATATGTTTCCCTGACGAAAGGCTTTTCAAGTTTTGTCGCTTCTAAATTTTCATCAATGTTTCCATAACTTCATTTTTTCTAAGCAGGGATGCTCTACACAAACTCATGTTTATCTCTGGAAACAGGTGACCCATATTAGTCTGTATACTATCCTTTGATCTATCTTGAATGGGAGGCCCTAGCAGGTGTTTGTGTTCCAATGATTAACAAACCTTAATTGACTCATGACCGTTTAGCCATTTTTTGCCCTCATTAATACTGTTATAAGGTTTTTGACTCTCCCAAAGTAACAAGTTATACATAACACCTGTCAAAATCACTTGATTCACTTGATTCTTCTCATTATGCCTTCAGTACCCCAGCTATCTAAACCACCTTCACATTAAACCACTTGTTCACTTCTGTCTCTCCAGAACTGCAATCTCCTAAACTACCATCATTTTTACAACAGGCCTTGCTCTGCAGACGCACAAGCTGTATATCAATTGCCTTAACCTCATCAGCCTAGGAAACCAGCAAATATCATGGACTCTTCTTACTCCTCCTCTTTTCCCCGCTTCTAAACACATTCTTTAAAACTTGGATTATAAAGAAAACGGGGGTGGGGTGGGGTGGGGTGTGGTTAGAAAACTTATTACTGTACCTTATTGGAAGCTATAGAAAATACAAGTCGGAACCATTGATGAAGAGGAAGTTTAAATGGTGTTAAATTTGCCTCAGATCTTCCGTTCTTCATTATCATCTGAACATGGAGCTTACCTGATAAACAAGAATTTAAGATTGAGATAGTTTTCAGAAAATAACATTATCAAATTTCAGAATTAAGAGATATTTCCTACTTATGTGTATGCATGTCAATTGTGTATGTATGAACGATAACTCTTTTCAAGGTCCATAACTCAGGTTTACCTTGTTTCCTTATGATTAGATTTTTTTTATCTATCTCTCTATCTATCTATCACTCGTCCAACTTCGTTTGTTTCCGTAGAATTTATCAAATTAGAAAACGCAAACTTAATATAAAAATATATTTTCTGAAATTGCAAATTATTTAAAATACGGAAACAAACGAAGGTGGACGAGTGGTAGATAGAAAGAGAGGGGGGAGAGGGAGAGAGAGGGAGAGAGAGAGGGAGAGAGAGAGGGAGAGAGAGAGAGAG
>NC_068985.1:29065512-29073605 GCF_001194135.2 Octopus bimaculoides
GAGAGGGAGAGAGAGAGAGGGAGAGAGAGAGAGGGAGAGAGAGAGAGCTCCGGCCAGTCAGTAGCCTAAGAAACAGATTTCAACTCAAACCAGCAGTAACGTTCCTTGTTTAGATTTTTCTACTTTCACTTCTGACAGCTCATCCCATGACAGTGCCGTGTAGTTCAGTTAGAATATTTAATTGTAATAAAACCAGTCAGCAGTAACAGTTGTTTAAAACACGTAAACACTTGCTAAGAAAACAATATCACTTGTGTTAGCATGCAAAAGTAAAATATAAAGCAGAAGAAAAATGTAGAGAGGAACTATTTCATCGACTCTATAATTTGACTGGATATTTAGGACGCGACGCGCGTTAGGATGGCCCCACTCTCACTGCATCGGTCCACTCTGGACATCAGGACGGCTTCACTCTTACTGGATCGGTTACAAACCTGGGTATCGCCGCCCATCACGCAGATAAGAGAAAAGTAAATAAATATAGGAGTCTGAACGGCTGCCGTCGAGACTTTAGGATGTCTCCGACCCTGCACTGTCGATTTCCTCCGCAAAATCGGGACAACTGCGGCCCGTTTGAGAAATAAACCCCATGAGATGGGGTGTCTACTGCAGCTAGTGTCGATGCCCATTCTCCATCGCGGTCAGGTCCGCTGGGCAGGGCTGAACGCGCCCTTTGTTCTAAGGTGTTCTTCCCCATCATCCCATCCAATCATCACTCCTTAAGCTCCACTCCTTCTTTCCTTTTCTTTGTTTCCTTATAATTAAATTGTAATTAAAATCTGTATGCAAATGTTTATTTCTTAAACCATTTTAAAGTGTTATATTTATGCTGTTGTGCCTCAGTATAGCTGTATTTATGTTTTAGTATCATACTAACTTGTATTTTACACTCATGTTAAAGAAAAGTAGAGGATTCTGAACAAGTATATAACAGTAATTATATCCCTTGTTGGCAGTAAAATAATCCTCTGTCTAAAGAAGCGATTATATTATGTAAATCGAAAAAGATATACTGTCAAACTAGCAGTCGAAATTAAACTATGAAGCCAGTATATGGACAATTGCTGGAAAATAACTAGTTAAAACTCCGTCGTTAAATATATAATTTTAGTTAAAAATTCACTAAGTGTAGTAGACTTAATATGTGATCTTGTTTAACATTACATTATTTTACAGGGATTCGAACCAGCTTTCCAATTTGAAAATACCATCTTCCTTCCTACTAAGTCCTGTAAGGCAATGCCATCTCTCTAGAATTTTTTTTGTTTTTTTTTGTTTTTGTTTTTAAATAAGAATTGAAAACAAGAATTTGAAAGGTATCGTCTTAATGTATGCAAGGGAGACAAGTCTGCTAGCATTAAATTTTACGTGAGTGAGCGGTATAAAATGACATGTTGATTATCTTTGTCTAGATTCTATACTGAAGACCATTGTTTTCTGTAACTTCAGATTTCCATATGTAAAATGAAAATATTCTTTTCTACTCTACCCCCGCCCATCCCTAAAGTTTGGGATGGGCGGGGGCAGTATGCAACTGGTACTTAATTTATCGACCCCGAAAGGATGAAAGGTAAAGTCGACCTCGGTGGAATTTGAACTCAGAACGTAAAGTAAAATGAAAATATTAAAATAACTTTGGTGTGCATCTCACAGATAATAAAATAAAATTATTTCTTCCTTTCTCTTTAAAATTAACCTGAATATAGCGTATGAAATATATGAGTGTTTTCAATGTCTGTAAAACTGTCCAATCTACAATTTTCAAACAAAGATATTTAATTTTCTTTAAATATGTTATTTAATTTCTTATGCGTGCTTGTTACAGAAATTAGAGAGAAAACAAACTGACACAAATCAATCGAATGACCATGAAAAGTAACGATTAAACTAATAATGGCATGATATTCATCTTATGAAGGTTTTCTCACATTAGAAAAAACTATACATTTTTAGAAGAACCTATACAGTTTGTTGAATTGTCTGTTATACATTTCATCGTTTTCCGAGGTCAAGGATTTATGGAAGACAAAGTCGACCCAGAATACAGAGCAACAAGAGTAAATTCTAAAGTAATTTAGCTTAATACACTACCGTTTCGGCCATTCCCACTTCCATTCCTTGTTTTCAAAGAAATGAGAATGGTAAATATAAAGTTAGATATCGTCATAGACTTACCCTCGTCAGTAAAAAACAATAAAGGGGACAAATAGTTGTTCATCCAATCAAAATGATACATGATACTGCATAGGTTTGTTAGACTTCCAGTACAATATTCTAATATATACATCCACATGCTGACTGTTAGCCTGCAAAAAGAAGAGGATACAGTCTTCGTTATATTTGCAATAATACAACAACAAAATATCATGTGTATGTGTATGTGTCCGTTTTTAATTTTTTAACTCTCCAATCGTATTTGTTAATTGTTTAATAATACATATATGGACATGTATACTTGTATGCGTGCATGAGTATGGATGTATATGTATGTGTGCATATATATATATATATATGTGTGTGTGTGTGTGTGTGTGTGTGTGTGTGTGTGTGTGTGTGTGTGTATGCATATGTATGCATATGTATGCATGCATGCATGTTTATGTGTGTATATGTACACATGTGTATGTGCGAATGCATATATATGTGGATGAGTGTGTGCATATTTTCACCATATTACATTCCATTGCTTTGAAGTAGGAAGAACATATTAACGAATTATGTAGCTCTAGATATACTTGAATGGAAAAATTCGGCGAGATGGTCACGTCTTGAAAATGTCATCATAGGGTTGCCCAGTCAATTACAGCCGTGGACTTCACATTCTAAGATTTTGTCATAAAAAAATGTAAACATTTAAATTACCATTACCTCGGCTCATTTATTTCAGTTAATCGTGTTTTCTCCAGATTTAAGTTATTGTACGGCTTAAAGGTATGAAACAGTCCAAAGTTTAAACCATTCAATGCAATAGGGTAATCCAAGATCTTCACAGTTTCTGCAATGGCCAAACAGTGAGAAAATATTCATTAGCGAGTGAAATAGCAATTGTGATTGTGTTTAAATTCATTTTTAACGTGTGCTGTTATTGTTATCTTATAATAATTCTGCTTGTTGTTGCGTTACTTAGCCCGTAGCTAACGCTTTCACGTGATTAGAGAAAAAGAGGGAGAAAGAAAAGAAGGAGAGAGAAAAAGAGGAGGAAGTAATAGAGGGAGAAAGAAAGAAGGAAAGAAAAAAAGAAGAGAGAGTAACAGAGGGAGAGAGAAGCGTCCATGACGTGATGTAGAGGGAATGTAATTGTAATGTTTTCAGGTGAAGGGAAATAGCGGAGAAAGAAAAAGAGGATAAAGCGAAGAGTGAGACACAAAGAGGGTGAAAGAAAAAAGGGGAGAGGGAAGAGTCCATGACGTGAGGTAGGGGGAACGTAATATTTATTACGTGGTTAAAAATGCGAGTCGAAGGTAGAGGAGGACAATTAAAAATATAACTTTAGCATAGGGATGATGTTAAAGAAAGGCACACAGAGAGGGGAAGGAGAGAGGAGGAAAGAGAGGTAGAGGTAGAGAAAGAGAGAGGAGAGGGAGGGTGAGAGATTATGATAGTGGTGGTGATTGGATAGGAAAATGTGTATTTATTTTTAACTGAAGTTTTTTTATATCACCTGTCACATGACGTATGCATATAAGTGCAATTCCGTGAAATATTCACGCTTATTTACGTGTCAGACATACAATTTAACTAAAGGTTGTATCATATGTACGGATTTTGGAGGTTTTTATTTGTTTATGGGGGAAATGGAAAAATAAGAGTGAATATTTATTTTATGAGTGCTGCGTATTAAGTCTATAAAATTGTGCATAAAGTATATAAAGTGTATATATATAAAGTATATTAAGTAATCATCGAATTCCAATTTCTTTCACTTTTCAATGAGTGTAGAGCGTAACAAGAGAGTATACGACTTACAAAGGAACAAGGGATAATGTCATTCATTAGCTTAAAGCTAATTGTGTATCACCTTATAGCTTCGTCAGAGCTTCAAAAATGAAGTGCAATTTTATTTGAAAAATCATTTATACACATAGAAAGGATCACTGACGAAAAACAAAATATAAAAGTATGTAAGAAATGGAGTATTAAGATTGAAAATTAAAAGCTACTCCCTGAAATATGTAGATTTAGATAATTTTGTGTGTGCTTATATATATATATATATATATATATATATCTATATATATATATATATATATATATACATCTCACTACATAAATAAATGAAGTTTGTACGAAACGTACGTACTGCTATAACCTAGTGCATTTTTGTTGTTTTTCTTCAAACTTTATTCACCAAATCTCTTGATTTTGTTTTGGGTTTTTACACGACCAAATTCTGGTGCCTCAAACATTTTAAGTACCATATTTAATCTTTTGATTAAATCTATATATATATATGGGAGAATATACAAATAATAACAACAGACGAGGACAGGTGGTGTAAATAACAAAAGTATATATTAGTATGACGCTCGGGAATACGGAAAGTCTTTGACGTTTCGAGCTACGCTCTTCAACAGAGTGAATACGGAGACAAGGAGAAAAACACGGAGAAAAAAAATTGAATAGTGTTCAGTCAACGGTAGACATATAGACAATGCATATTGAGAAATACACACACATATACATAGACATACACAGAGATAGATCCAGGTATATAGACATATATATAAACATCAACATGAGCGTATACATATACTTAGATAGATAGATAGATAGATAGATAGATAGATAGATATTGGTCAATTTAAAAATTCGTTAGAAACTGTTGTAATGAATTGACACCTATCCATCGTTGTGATATATATATGTGTGTGTGTGTGTGTGTAACATTTGAGTAAATATTCTAAATTTACACTTACCATCTTCGTAAGGGCACTTAAGTATTTCCTTCGCTGAAAGTTGAGACCAGAATTGATAGGGCCAGCGAACACAATCATGAATTGGTTTCAATGGCCGAGAATAAGGTGGTTGAACACGAATAGGATAAGACGCTTTGGCTTCAGCTAAATCATACATTAGAGATCTTTGGGGTATTAAGCGCCATTTCACTTCTTCTAACATCCATACCCGTAACTTGGCTGATCTTATCAATGCAGAATATTTGTTGAAATAATTTGGTTGGTAGACGATCGAATCTGGCAGAACGATGTCGTTCCTACGCGTCTTTAACTCGGAATCTCCTTCACATACCCAAATGGATTTAAATACATTCTTATGCGTACCACCTTCCATTCTGATCTGAAAAACTTGGAAATATCAATTTTCAAAGAACAACAACAAGTGATATTTGAATAAAAATATAATCATCGATTAGTTTTTTAAAATAATTTAAACAATAAACTTCAAATATATTTCAAACGTAACATCACGTGTTTGATTCCTGTTTATTTCACATGATCTCTATAAAATATGCACAGGTCATGGTTATTGTTCTACTTAGCATTCTAACACCGGATTTAGAGTGTTTCTCGGTTGTGTGATATATGAAATGGAGGCGCAATGGCCCAGTGGTTAGGGCAGCGGACTCGCGGTCGTAGGATAGTGGTTTCGATTCCCAGACCGGGCGCTGTGCGTGTTTATTGAGCGAAAACACCTAAAGTTCCACATGGTTCCGGCAGGGGATGGTGGCGAACCCTGCTGTACTCTTTCACCACAGCTTTCTCTCGCTCTTTCCTCCTGTTTCTATTGTACCTGTACTTTAAAGGGCCAGCCTTGTCACTCTGTGTCACGCCGAATCTCCCCGAGAACTACGTTAAGGGTACACGTGTCTGTGGAGTGCTCAGCCACTTGCACGTTAATTTCACGAGCAGGCTGTTCCGTTAATCGGATCAACTGGAACCCTCGTCGTCGTAAGCGACTGAGTGCCAACTAAAGATATATCAAAACTATGTTATCTCTAGTTTAGAAAATATAAGCAGGGTTTTTTTTTTCCTTCTTTTCAAACATAAAGTTTATTTAAGATTTGCCAAAGACAATAATTTCTGTTTTGGTACTAATGTTCCTTTCTTTCTTTGCATTAGATGCATTTTGATCAGCAGTGAGCAGCTCTGTGTCTGGCACCCACTGATGAAGCTGTATGCTTGAGATCAGAGATACGCAAACGGCAGCTATAACACTTTTTAGAGACCTTACGAAAAATAATTGAAGACTAGAGATCAATAAAAGTTTTTGATGTGAGGACCCAAATTTAACTGCCTAACATATAATCACATTGTCGTAATTACCATATCCTTTCTAATCTTCTCTCTCTTACCTTCATAGAACTTACTTTACTTCTTGCGGTTCAAGATTATTGATCCTGCTAGAGAGAAGAAAGGCAAAATCAATTCCTGAGTATGAGACTTAGGTTAGAGATTAAGGAAAAGTAAATATTTTAAAGAGGTTGTTGTTCAATAATTCCCGTTATTTTGTGGGGTTGGAGTTCCTGTCAAAGTAAGTTATGCACGATTCGGGTTATAAAACTAAAGATTAAAAGCTCACGGAATTTTACCCACCTGTAGTTCCAGGCCAACGATACTTCTTTTCTTACACCTGTACTTTGTCACAAGACCCATAGTTTTAGTGAGAGTCTGGGGAACGTTCAGAAATTGTACGTAATCTTCGCTTTCGGAAATATCATTTAATACAACAGACATCTGTTCAGGGTTTAAACCCGTTACCTAAATAATATTTTAAAAGAACAAAAAGCTTTAGATATATACTTACACTCATATGTTACTTATAAACTATTATCGTTGTCCAACAATTCGTTTAACACAGCGTATAACATGCTTATGTATCTGATATCATCTATTGAGAATTATTCTAATAAACCATAGCAATTATATGCATAGAACACATTTCGTATGTATATGCAACTTCCTATATAGAGAGACCGAAATAAAGCATACTTCCCAATATTAAAGCAGAAATATTATAGAAATTAAATGATATTCAAACGGCTTTTAAGCGGCACTAATATAACATAAACTGTTGTCTGAGTTTATTCGACTATAAACGTCTTCGAGGACCAAGTAAGCACTAGAATCACATCGTATGTGATTAGAACTCAAACAAATGTTGACGCAGCTATTAGTAGTATTAGTAGTAGTAGTAGTAGTAGTAGTAGTAGTAGTAGTAGTAGTAGTAGTGGTGGTGGTGGTGTCTGAAAAAATGCATACTCTCGAGTTTTTTTGGTGTATCAATTAATTTGATTTGATTTTGAAATTTTAGAATTGTAGAAAACTAATAGACTATCATTGAAGTGTCTCGCTCTAAAAGGTTCAGTTTACAAATACATTTCACATAGAGAGAGAGAAATCAATATAATCTACAAATGCGTTCAATAATCAAGCATTTTATTGTAAATATCGGTTTCAAATTTTGCCACAGGCCCAGCAATTTTGCGGGAGAGAGTTAAATTGATTACATCAGCCCTCAGTACTCAACTGGTATTTATTTGACCGACTCTGAAAGGAGGAAAAGTAACGTGAACCTGAGCAGAATTTGAATCCAGTACGTGAACACGGACGAAATGCCGTGAAACTTTTGCCCGTTGTGCTAACGATTTTGCCAGCTCGTCGCCTTATTTTACAGTAGATATTGACCTAATTTACGCACTAAGGAATACAAATGAACTCTTTGAGAAGCAACAAAGGAAGTGAACACGTCCCTGAAATAATACCACTATGACAATTTTCCTAAAGTAGTAATAATTGAAGATGTGAATTCAGCTCAGTATTCCTAAACTAAAGAAAGCAAAGTGAATCAACATTCAGCTGACATCAACCCTGAACTAGAAAAAAAGAAAATTATTGCTTCTAATACAGGCACAGGGCTTAAAATTTGGGAGAGTGGGGCAGGTCGATTACAATACTTGACTGATACTTTATTCTATTGACATCGAAGAGATGAAAAGCAAATTTGACCACGATGGGATTTGAACTATTGAATGTAAAGAGCCTAAACAAATTCTGCCATGCATTTTTTTTCCCGACGCTCTAACGATTCCACCAACTCAACACCGTTGAAAAAAAAAAAAAAAAAAAAAAAAAAAA
>NC_068985.1:29073840-29080918 GCF_001194135.2 Octopus bimaculoides
TATATATATATATATATATATTAGATAGCGTGTACTAATGCAGAGAAAGAAACTCAAAACAGAAAACTTTAAAATGAATTCGGTCTGACCAGTTGAATTTTTAAATTCTACATCTATATCGGGGAAAATAGTTGTAGGAAATCCATTTTCAATGAAATTTATTAAAAGATATGACTTACCAATGAACAGATGACGGTTAAAAGTAACGACAAGAAAAGGATTCGGTTGTGATCGTCCATTTTGAATGAACGAATACGTCACCAATTTTCTTAGCTTACCTAACATTGCAGCTGTTGCCATTGTTTTTATAATACCAACAAGCAAGACGGAAAAAACTCGTGGCGAAACATTCCATTGATTTCCCAATTGATTTATTTTGGGGAGGGCTTGACTTTGTAATATTTCTTTCTTTTATAATAGATTTCGTAACTCAAAGTTTTCTTGTCGCAGTTACTTGTTGAATCAAAACTGAGGACTGAAAATACTACTCTTTTGGTATGATCTGCAATATTTCCTGTTTTTGGTTGATAATATTCGTACCAAAACTATATAGAGTCAATAATAGTTTTCGCTCTGTAAATGCAGACGTTGACACATTTTGTTAGCGCAAATAATCTATAATAGATGTTTAAGTTTGAAAGTTATCTCGAAAACATCGATATAAATAGGAATTAAATTTTATGGCATGCATAAAATTTTATAATTGGTGGCTTTGGAAATAAACAATTAGTTTGGTGAAAAGTAAAAATCGATCTTTGAGGGATTCGAAATCCAAATATAGACAGATGAGAGTAAATACTATGTAGCACATGCACCATTCTACCATTTCTGAGAACACACTTTTATTTTAGAGTTGTCTCATTTGGAATAAATTTTATTCCAGAAAGCTTGATGTCGTAGCGAAGTGGAAAAATAGGAATCCAAAGTAATCATTTGTTTTCCAACGCCTTTAACTCACGAAGTTAAATTATTCTACACTACAATATTTCTTGTCAAAATAATTAACAACTGCACAACTACCATACGTCTACAACTATGCAAGTTAATCGGTATAGAATCAGTAATGGCGTACAGTAATATAGTAATTGTATTTTTCACTTGTTCCATTCATTAGACCGTGACCATGTTGGGGCACCGCTTTGAAGACTTTTAGTCGAATATATTGACCCCAGTATTTATTTATTTTAGAGCCTGTTACTTTTCCTATCCCTTCTTTTTGCCAAACTACTAAGGTACGGAGACGTAAACACACCAGCACCGGTTATCAAACAGTGGTGGGGGGAAAAACACACACACACACATACACACAAATATATATTTACGACGGGCTTCTTTCGGTTTCCATCTACCAAATTCACTCACAAGGCCTTGGTCAGTCCGTAGTAGAGGACACTTGCCCAAGGTGTCACATTATGCAATTGAACCTGGAACCATATGATTTGGAAGTAAGCTTCTTGCCACACAGCCACTTTTGCGCCTAAGTCATCATCATCATCGTTTAACGTCCGCTTTCCATGCTAGCATGGGTTGGACGGTTTGACTGAGGACTGGTGAAACCAGATGGCTACACCAGGCTCCAATCTGATTTGGCAGAGTTTCTACAGCTGGATGCCCTTCCTAACGCCAGCCACTCCGAGAGTCTAGTAGGTGCTTTTACGTGTCACCCGCACGAAGGCCAGTCAGGCGGTACTGGCAACGGCCACGTTCAAAATGGTGTATTTTATGTGCCACTCGCACAAGAGCCAGTCCAGGGGCACTGGCAACGATGAGTGTAAAAAGAAACAAATAAGCTTGCGATTATTCTAGTCCGAACACGAATTTGAGTAACTATGTTTTTTTAGAAAAGCTTCAATGTTACAAACTCTCATTTTCCCTCCTTTATCAAAATGAGTCCGATTCAAAAGAATGGGATGCCAGTTAATGTAATCGAATACCATTCTACCCGAATTTGAGGCCCTAAACCAATAGTAGAAATTAATATTACGTACTACCGTACCCGACAATAAAATTTATTATAGAGAATAGTATGTGACACACCGCCCAAAAAGAACCTTAATATTTTTTTATCTAGAGATTGCGTCAGTATTATTTAATAGGAAAGCGGCGAGCTGGCAGAAACGTTAGCACGCCGGGCGAAATGCTTAGCGATATTTCGTCTGTCATTGCGTTCTGAGTTCAAATTCCGCCGAGGTCGACTTTGCCTTTCATCCTTTCGAGGTCGACTTTGCCTTTCATCCTTTCGAGGTCGATGAATTAAGTACCAGTTGCATACTGGATCGATCCAGTCGACTGACCCCCTCCCCAATAATTTCGGGCCTTGTGCCTAGAGTAAAAAAGAATATTATTTAATAGGAAGGCGGCGAGCTAGCACGCCGGACGAAATGCTTAGCGGTATTTCGTCTGACTTTACGTTCTGAGTTCAAATTCCACCGAGGTCGACTTTGCCTTTCATCCTTTTATTGTCGATAAATTAAATACCAGTTGCGTATTGGAGTCGATCTAGTCGATTGGTCCCCTCCCCAAAAATTTCGGGCTTTGTGTCTAGAGTAGAAAAGAATATTATTTAATAGCAGAATATCACAAATAGTTCCACGATTTGATTCTATATGCTATCCACCGAAAATGGGACACAACTGTATATAAACTATTAGTTATTTGTGCAGTCAAAAGTGACGAGTTATTTTGTTAGATCTTTTTATTTTATATATACTATTCTCGTCGAGTACTTTTTAAGGATAGTTACAGACCTGTGAGCCCATATCGAACGGCTGCTGTCACGTGTTGGACGAGTCCGGTTGTCAACCGAGTCTATCGTAAATATTTCCCCGCCACCTTCCTTTAACCGGGAAGGCAAGGCAGTTTTCATCGTACTGGTGGCTATGGCGAAAGAATGTGTATAGTGGACTCGTTTGAAAGGCTTAGAGACAAATACAATACTTTTCTTTCAGGCCAACCTCTCATCAATCTTTTCAAGTATTACTTGAAAGGAAAGGTGAGAGTAGAGAGGGAAGTTTTGTCTAATGAAAAGTTTAATAAAAGATGGGTGAATGTAGCAAAGACGGACCCACTTTGAGCATGAACCTATTAAACAAAAAGAGAAAGAGCGCTTTGCTATCATGTTTTTTTCCGAGGTGGTTACCGTGATTTTTTTTTTTTTTGTAGGTTTCTCTTTCTACGGATAACCCTAGTCAGTGTTATATTTTCTCCCCCTTTGGGGAATTTCTGTTGTTAAAACGTTACCTTGTTATTTCTTTGTGTACTGGTCCCAAAACATTTTTGATCCCTATTGGTCGGTTTTGGAAAGAAAAATTCTACATTGTATTGTCCCCTCTGTTAAAAATATTTCAAGGGAGATAACTTTGTAATCGCATTCAAGTGTTCTCTACCGTTAGTAGAGCGTAACAGAAAACAAATACGCATCGGTAATTACATTATAAAGATTGTCGACAATTTTCTACAAAGAATAGAGACTGTAGGGAAATGGGGTACTACTAAAGCAGCGCGGACCCGAACGCGCAGTCGCGCGTCCGCGCTAGCTAGTCGTGAGTGGTCGATCCTAACCCTAACCCTAACCCTAAACACGTATTCATTTGCACACGCGGGTTAGGGATAGGGTTAGGGTTAGGGTTAGGGATAGGGTTAGGGTTAGGGACAGGGTTAGGGTTAGGGTTAGGGTTAGGATCGACCACTCAAGACTAGCTAGCGCGGACGCGCGACTGCGCGTTCGGGTCCGCGCTGCTTTAGTAGTACCGGGAAATGGAGGATTTCCTGTATGTTGAAACTGCGATTCAAATTAAGTACTTGAGTGCTACAACTTCACTTTAATTACTTGGCTAGGTATCAACTTAACATCATCACATTCTGTCACAGTAGTTTACCTAATCAATTTCTGTGTTTTGTGGATTCTAATAGTAAAGGTAGCCTGAGGTTCATCCACTTGAAATCCTTTTCATTTCGCTTCCACAGATAATGTCCACGGAAATGATGATTGTTGTAACTATCCAGTTGTTTTGTTTTGTTTTGTTTTTTAATTTAGGCCATTAGTATTTGGTAAAAACTAAGCGAATACTACATATTACATTCGTATTTTTCCTTCCTGTTGTTGACAAGAAATATATAGGTAAGCTCAATAAGGTTCGATGGAACGAACTTGTAACGTAGAGATAACTAGTTAACATTTGCTTATAGGTGCAAACATAAAAAAGGGTGCAGCGTGTCTGTACTAGCATTGGTTTAAAACATACATTTTAATTACAAAGTAAGCTCGAACGACACTGTAAGTTTACAGCTCTATTTAGTCAGTGATTTACCGAATAAACAGGCTCCCTCCCTACGTCCAATCAGGTTCTCTACACTACGTCCGATTGTCACTTATATAATGTGGCTGCGGCTATGTTTGACTGAGTTCCTTTCACTTCGTTGCTCTAAAGGACTTTATATTTATTCTCTTCACCCTTTTCCCCACACCAACGAAAATATAATGCAAAATCAATTCTTGTTAGGCATTTCGTTTGATGTTCTACTTTTCAAACCATTCCATCGGCTTCGGTAAAACAATTGTAAATAAATCAAGCATCGTCTGTTATTTGGCCATTATTATATAAAGTATACTTCTAGATCGGAAGCACTGGACATAGTTCGGTGGAAAAGCTCTTGCTACCAAGCCATCTCTGACTTTGAGATAGCGAGGGGCCAACAACCTGGAGGAGGTAAAAAAAAAATAGCATAGATCCGGGTCCAATCTATCTCAAAATGACAGAGACCACTACTTAAACGTCTGTAACCGGATCTGAATATCCCAAATAGGTCTGAATTTTAATGTTAGACGATACAGCAAAACACCGGACTAAAAACACTGTTCTGTTACGTCCGGCTCAACCCTCGTTCATTGAAGCGACAAGAGAGTTCAATAATTTCCAGAACTCATTACAAGAAACCAAACTCTAAGCTGAATGTCTACGTTTTGTATTGTCTGCATGGATTCACACTGACTATGTCTATATGCACAACACTCAACACTGCCAATATTTCCGTAATTAGGCATCGAAAACGTAAATCCACCAACGTAACAATTCTTTTTCTATCCCCCTCGCTTTCGGATGAAGGTCAAGATCTGGAAAGAGTATTCATTTCTCATAGCAACTACACTTACCGAGCTCTCCATTCTATAGCACCGAACTACGTACTACAGAATATAATCACTAAATTTAGGTGGATAGTGATTGTTAATATCGGCAAACGTCAATGCAGTAAAAGCAGAGATATTCTGGCAGGAAAAAACGAAACGATCGAGAGTTTCAGACATTGTCTTTCATTATTTCTTTGTTCGTTTGCTTTTATTACGAAGTTTTATCCCACTATGGCTAACAACCTTATAGATTAGTGCTGAGTGATATATAGAAATACTGTTATTATGAATTGTCATTGCTTGGATTTCCAAATCTTTTCATGCCTGAATTACAACCGTGATTGCTCATTCTATACAAGTTAACAGTGGTTTACTTTCAGAACTAGATGTTCCTGATCGCTGTCATTGGTAGGTTTTCAGCTTCCAGCATCTTGTGAGTTATACTGTTAACCATTAGTTAACTGAATCTTCCATCAACATTGCACATCTACCATACTGCTTCCCATTGCTTTTTATGATGAGTATAATTTTCTCTAACTCCAGACTTCAGACCTTCCCAGATTGGTTTAAACCCACCAAAGATAAAACTCCCACCAGTAAAAATCTTTAAATGAAAATAAATAATTGAAAAGCTCCAATAGAAGAAAACTTTGATGAAACCCTTCTTGGTTATATTTGTAGGTTAAATAGGTCAGCGAGCTGGCAGAATCATTAGCATGCCAGGTAAAAATGCTTAGCGCCATTTTGTCCGTCTTTACGTTCAGGGTTCAAATGCCGCCGAGGTCGACTTTGCTTTTCATCTTTTCTGAGTCGATAAAAAAGGTACTAGTTGAGCACTGGGGTATATTTAATCGGCTTACCCCCTCCCCCGAAATTGCTGACCTTGCGTCAAAATTTGAAAACTATATTTGTAAGTTAAATGAAAATAATGGATGATGAAATTGTAGACATTTAAAATTTTTAGTTTTGTTGATGATCTGAAACAGCAACATAATTATAAAAGTTCAGGCCTAGTTTCCAGATAACTCCATCATTCTCTTCCTGCTAATACTGGAGGCTCAGAGAAAAACAAGCGCTGTCCATAACCTATAGAAAAGCAATATAAAAAATATGGTTTCTTCTTTTAATTTTGACTCTCAGAAATAAATGGGGATGATCTACCAGCTCGCCGGGCGAAATGCTTAGCGGTATTTCGTCTGCCGTTACGTTCTGAGTTCAAATTCCACCGAGGTTAACTTTGCCTTTCATCCTTTCGGGGTCAATAAATTAAGTACCAGTTACGCACTGGGGTCGATCTAATTGACTTAATCCCTTTGTCTGTTTCCTCAATGTTTAGCCCCTTGTGGGCAATAAATAAATAACAAACATACACATACATGCAGACACACACACACACACATATATATATATTCAATGAGATTCTTTCAATTTCTGTCTACCAAGATCACTCTTAAAGCTTTAGTCGGCTCAAAGCTTTAGTGGAAGATACTTGCCGAAGATGCCATACAGTGGGACTGAACCTAAAACTATGTGGTTGAGAAGCAAACTTCTTAACTACAAAGCCATATCTGCACCAATTAATCAATAAATAAAACATGATGGCCACAATTCTTCAGTCGGCTATTTTTGTTATAACTGTTTAAATCACTTTCACACAAACATTAAAAAAATAGAGAAAAATCATGTTTTGTTTTTGTCTTTTTCTTTCAATGGTTTCAGGGCAGTGAACCGAATCATCCTGGAACACTGCCTTTAAGGGTGAAGTCACAAATATCAACCCAAATTGCCCAACACTTATTTTATTGATCTCATAAAAAACAAAATAAAGGCAAGTTGACCATGCGTGAAATTGGACATAACTGACAAAACTAAATACCACAAGGTATTTGCTACATTAATTTGGTTCATCCTGTGCCAATACAAGCATTTATATTCATGCATCCATATTAC
>NC_068985.1:29081473-29087897 GCF_001194135.2 Octopus bimaculoides
ATATAAGAAAAGTAGGAAATTTTATTTCGTCATAAACAAGAAAAATTATGCTGGTGACTAATAAAACAAAACAAAACAGACGGGGAAACATAACAAATTGAGACCCAAAATAAAATAACAGGGTTAATACACAATTGAGCACAGCTAATAGGCAAAACCTACATGAACGGTAACATTTGTTGACCTAGTACAGATCAATGTTCGGAGGGAATTATAAATAGAAGGGGATGAATAAAAAAAAAAGAATCAATTGCTTCTGAATATGTTTGGACAATGATGAAAAAAATATACAGACATGATTGCATGTAGGTATTTGTACATTTAATACATTTATTCATCTGAACACACACACACACACATATAAGGTGTGACAAAAGGAAGTAGCATTTAACAGAAGTGTAATTAAAAATTTGTCAAACTTTTGGAATTTGGTGTATAGGATGTGGGCGTGGCTGTGCAATTAAGAAGTTTGGTTTGCAACTACAGGGTCCAAGGAGTAATCCTGCTGTAGAATTTTGGACAAGTGTCTTCTACTACAGCCTCAGTTTGACCAGTTTTTTGGCACAGAATTTATGAGAACATTGCACAGAAACTTAACTGTTTATAAATACAAGTTAGGTTTGATTATTTCCAATTCATACAACATTGGAAATAACCACTATAGTGTTAAACATGGTGAGTAGGAAAAATATTTGGAGGTAGAGAACACTGTCTGACCATGCAAGCAAGGGAAACAACTTTGAATGTTTCTCACTTCTCAACCATTCTCAATGGAAGTACGGTTGTTGCATGCTGGCCATTAAGTACATGTGTATCTCTTACTAAGAGAAAAAAAACCCTTTACTTTCCAAATGATGTCTATTGCAATACTTATTCTACACTGTGTTGCACATGTTCCCTTGTTACTCACACCAAGAGAAATGCTGTACATCAGTGATTGTTGTAACCAGCAAAGCTATTGTTCAAATGTGATAAAATTATGTTGAGTGTCAGTTCCTACAGACAGTTAATAAAGGAATACACTGTGATCAGCAGAATAAGCAACATTGCTATATTAAATATCCACAGTTGATTACTTCAGTCTGCAGTAATTTGCAAACACTGAGCTATTCTATCAAAGAAAAAAAGAAAAAAAAAACTTTTTGTGAAGCACCCATTTTTTAAGAATGTAAAAATATTTGCATGCCCTTGGTATTTTGAGGGAATATTTTTGATCATTGCAACTAGTTTCAGTAAATGAAATTAGATATTTGATAAACTAAAACTTCGAATAAATTTAAATCATTATATATAGATAAAAATACTTAATTCACATTTCAGGATAATGTTTAGAATTCATACCATTAACCACATTTTATTAATTTGCTTTACAATAGTAAAAACATTAAAAAAAAAAAAAACACCTTAAATTCCGAAGCAAATAGACAATATATTCAACGTGGTTGGTGTTAGGAAGGGCATCCAGCTGTAGAAACTCTGCCAGATCAGATTGGAGCCTGGTGCAGCCTTCTGGCTTGCCAGTCCTCAGTCAAATCGTCCAACCCATGCTAGCATGGAAAGCGGATGTTAAACGATGATGATGATGATGATGATAGTGTCTATAGAGTTCTGTTTGTAAAAAAAAATACAGTTTCAGAAGCTTTATAGCAACTTTTGGCTCTCAGTGTAGAGAGAGTAGATGACGCCTTTGTGTAGCTATGGCAGATATCAAGTAAGAAGAAAAAATAGGATGCATTTCCATTATGCAAATCAGTTATCAGAACAAGGTGTAATAGATAGTTCACTGAAATTTCCCCTCAAAAAGAAAGAAAAGCAGGAGACCTTTTGTGAAAATAACAGCTAGTTATTTGTGAATGAAAGATTCATTTGAGTAGATTCAGAAATTATCATATTTAGAGTTATTTCATTCAGAGATAACGCTTGAAGAGGTCACTCTACTTATATTTTGAAACCTAAGTGAGTGGTATTGGTTTGTTTGCAAAACGATGACGCACTTAGGCCTCATTACAAGATCAGAATTAATCTCTTAAGCTATGACTTGTCATAAAAGGGTTTGCCTTTTGTTGTTGTTTCTTTTTTTGTCTGTAACTCTTGTTGCTGCTACTCATACATTTTGACTGTTTGTGTATTTTTAATTCCTCAGACTATTTAATAGAGGAGAAGATGTGGGCGATACAAGAGTGGAGCAAGAGAAAGATTTGTTTGACCATTGTGGTCAGTAGTAAGTTTATGGACAAAAGCTGAGAGAAAGAGACAGACAGACAGTTGGTGGAAATCAGTGATATACGTTGTATTTAGAACATGAAGCAACAATACCTTGCAATATTCGGTTAAATCTCTATGTCCTATGTTTGAGTTTTTCTAGGGTTGACTTTGTTTTCCCTTCTCCTGAGGTTTAATACAAAGTGCTTGTCAGGTACTAGGGTTGATTTAACTGACTTATTCTCAAATTTCTGGCTTTGTGCCGATGCTAGAAACAATTATTGTCTTTATATAAAATACATGAGGGACAACTAGAGGTGAGGGTCCCTTCCCCACCACCTCTAACTCCTACTCGCCTTTCGAAATCTTGTGAACTCACCCACCTACTCCAGTCCCTAGTCCACTCTACTAATTACATCACACTGTAACCTGGGTGTATGGCCCCTGTTCCCTCTCTGTTACATCATCATTTTTCTCTTCTCTCTCCATCTTCTAATGAAGACACTTTTCTGTCCCTCAGGCCTTACTGCTGCTGCTGGTGCCACACAAAAAGTACTCAAGGACAAAAACCATGCCAAAACAGAGGGCAGAGCTTGATATAGTCTTCCAATTTGTCTGTTCATATCAAACCATCCAACTCATGGGAAATGAAAGACAAACAATGATGATGACAATATCACATTCATAGTGACAATGTTACTTGCATCAATCTCACCAATCTTAGAGGACATATGAAGGCCTTGAGTACAACCTCACACTCCTGGCCCAACAAAGAGAGAAACAAGAATCAAATTAACATAAAAAAACAACATGGAATCAAAATGAAATTGTGGATGAACCCATTTGCAGTTGTTTTATTCCCACTTACAAATCTCTAAGGGGAATCAAACAACTAAAGTGATGTAATAATTTTGCCTAAAGTCAACAAAGAAGTTTCTACGCAATAGCTTGATCTGCTAAAAGTAGCAGTTCATTCTCTCTCAAATCACATCCTATTGTCTTATGAAAAAGGACACATTAGCTAGTATTGTTTTGAAAATGGTATGCCTGCAAAACCAAAAACAAAAGAAGATGGAATAGCCATGGCTGAAAAGCCTTTGATCATAGCTTTGTTGGATCAACAAAGCTATGATTAAATAACACTGGAATACTATATTTGAGCTCTGCTCAGTTAGTGTTGACCTAGAGATAAACAATGATATTTTTATGGCAACATTAAAACTCAAGTCCTAGAAGTCACTAGCTCAATGCTGTCACCACCTTACAGTCACGATGCTCTAAATAGATAGACACATACACATAAACACAAAATTGTTAGCAGAGACACACAAGTTTCAATATAGTTAAATTCAGAAAAGGGAACATCAATAAGATTACAAGAGAACTACATGACATTATCAGCCAATCCCTACAAACAATATTATAAGGCTAATCTAAACCAGTTTCTTTTTACAAAGGCACAAGGCCAGTTTTTTCTGGGTATTTTTTTTATAGTAGCAGTGATACATTCAATTAACATTGACCTCAACACATCACTGGGTTATTTATATCATATTGATCCCAAAGAAATGAAAGATAAAACCATTCTTAACAGAATTTGCCAGAAAAAGGACACAACCAAAAATATAATATAGTTATATATAATATAGTTAAGTTAGCATTAACATAATCATTACTGACAGTAACAAACAAATGAAATTGTATGATGGGGAAAAACAAATAATAGTCATTGGATATTTTCGTTTATTCAACAAGTAGAGGAAATAACTTCGAGCGTTTCTAAATTATTAGGGGTCTTTTCAGTGATCTAGCACAGACTTCACTGTATTTGCTGAAGTAGTGGTGAAAGAATCAATAAATAAATATGCAATGTTACAGACTGAGAATAAAAGTACAAATTACATTTAGGCGTATGGTGGTTAGTCCATATTACTCTGTAAGGAACATAGGGCTGGTTTCCTGGTTTCTCTGGCATATATATTACTCCCTGAATGGGACACTAGTCCGTCGCAGGGTAACTCATTTTTACCAGTTGAATGAACTGGAGTAAAGTGAAACGAAGCATTTTGCTCAAGAACGCAATGCATCGCCCAGTCCAGCAATCAAAACCACAATCTTACACTTCGGAGTCTACTGCCCAAACCACTAAGCAAAGCATCTCCACTTGCTAAAAATACAGATAATATTCTTTTCTACTCAAGCCACAAGGCCCAAAATTTTTGGGGAGCGGGCCAGTCGATTAGATTGACCCCAGTACACAACTGGTACTTAATTTATCGACTCCGGTAGGATGAAAGGCAAAGTCGACCTCAGTGGAATTTGAACTCAGAACGTAAAGACAGATGAAATACTGCTAAGCATTTTACCTGGTGTGCTAACGTTTCTGCCAGCTTGCTGCCTTGATAATATTAAACAAAAGCTAAGTTAGAGTTAATACATTAACTATTATCTACTAGCACATCACCCTGGATTAATCTAAAAATTCAGAAAATATAACTAACAAACATTATTTACATTGGACAGATATTTGTCCTCATCTTGTTTGTTCTTAACACAACGTTTCGGCTGATATACCTTCCAGCTTTCATCAGATGTCTTGAAGAAATTTTGAACCTGGGTTCTCATTCCTAAGGTATTTTTCGATTTTAGTATTATTATTATTATTGTTATTGTTCAAGTCACTGCTTGGAATCAAACTCAGAATCTCGGGGTTAGTAACCCGCGCTCTTAACCACTACGCCATATGCCCGTGGGCAATTATGGAGTGAATTTTAGGGCTTATAAATCTAATATTTTTCTATCCTTCCTTAATACCGGTTCCCATATGTTATTCATATCTGCACTTGGTCTGCTTAGAAGGTGGTTGTGTCCTAGCATATGTGCTGCTTTTTTTAGTTTTCATATTTTCCAGTGGTGTTCTCTGTCTATTATTTTAACTTCATCCCACAGGGGGAGGTGGTCTCCATTTTTCCACACATGAACAGTTACACCCGATTTATTAATATCTCCTCGTGTCACAGCTTTGCAATGTCCATCTACCCTTATTTTGAGGGGGCGGCATGCTTCGCCTTTGTATAACCTACCACAGCTGCATGGGATGGAGTACACACAGTCTTTGGTCATACTCTCTTCTATTGGTGGTTTTACTTGAAGGAGATATTTGCGAAGTGTTGTATTACTCTTAAATACTGTCCTGCTGTCATATTGGTCTCAAATCTTTTCTATCCTTTCGGAGAGGCCTTTCACATAGAGTAGACAGACTGGACAGTTTATTAGTCTCATCCTCTCTCTTCTTCATAATTGGAGTGGATAGTATACTTTTGAGGTAGTTGTTGCTTAACAGATCATTATTGAGCTTGATCATTTCTTCGTGGTGTGTATCACGATTGCTACTTATATTCTTTGCACAATGTTTTAGGCACTGAGCAATTCCCCAAGACACCTGATGAAGGCTGAAGGGTATATCAGCCGAAATGCTGCGTTAACAACAAACAAGATGAGGACAAATATCCGTCAAATGTAAATAATGTACATAATTCCTCATCTCTTAAATATAGATCTGTAATAACTAACAAAGTTGAATTGTATCCAACTCCTTTCATAGCTGTTCAAATGTAAAAACAAAATATATAAATAAATAAATATATGTAAATATACGTTATATTTTATTACTTACGCTTATCCTCTGGAGAAAATATTTCAGAAGAACCACAAGAAATATAAACAAAGAAACACATTTAACATTTGAAATAAAAATGTTTACTGTACCAAGAACTGTGACCAAGCAGAGTCTGCAAGCCATTTTTGAGATGCAAAAATGTTATGTTTTTACTTTTCAGTAACTTAAAGAACACATGTTCCACGTCAACATGAAATACGATGTATTCTTGTTAGTAGAGAAAAGAACATAATAATAATAACAATAATAACAATGACAACCTATTATGAAAATAGCGAATGTGGAATAGAATAGCTATACAGATAATGTGGTCACTACTACAGTTTATAATAAGACTAGGTAAACAAGCACACACATATATTATATATATATATATATATATATATGTATATATATATATGTATATATATATGTATGTATATATATATGTATATATATATATATGTATATATATATAAGGGGAGGGAAGTAGATAAGTATAAACAAACAGCACAGCTCACAGAGCAAAGAGTATTATCATTAGTAAATAAAAAAGGAGAAAAA
>NC_068985.1:29088003-29098849 GCF_001194135.2 Octopus bimaculoides
AATTCATTTCATTGGTCAAATTCCAACATATAATAACAAAAGTACAAAGGCAAAAAAAAAAAATATATGTATAAATATAAATAATATACACAAAAAACAAAATTGGAGGGTAAAAAAAAAACAAAAAAAAAGAGAATCGACTTCAGATCTTCAAACAGTGACCAAAAGTAATAGGTCTTAGGACCTTCTCCGTAAAGTTATATATATATATATATATATATATATATATATATAACAGCATTTTTACTTTTTTGCTTTTTTTTTTTCTCTATGGGATATCACAATAAAGGTTCATTTGCAGTTTCAGTTAATTGTTCTAGATAGTTTCTTCCTTAATTAGGAGAGAAACAGAAACTAACAGTTAATTAAATGAACCACATTTTAGTTTTGAATATTGGAAAACAAACAGAAAGAAAAACGTTTCAAAAAAGATAGATTATTGACTATATATTTTTTCCACTGTATATATTTCTTGGCAGTACAGGTGGTGTCCATTATTTTATTAAAATCTAATGTATCGTGTTTCTATCCATTTAAAAAATCATTAAACTAAACAAAACTAGTTGAGACATAGACAGAGAAGAAGAGAGAAAAGATGAAAAAGAAACAGAAGATAAAGCAGAAAATGAGAAAGAGCTGTAAAAGAAAAGAGAGAGAGAGAGAGAGAGAATATTTATCCATTATTGGTATGCAAAATGCAAATGAAAGAATAAAGAGATGAGAAATTTAAAAATAGGTAAATATTAGCAGTAAACAAAAGAAAACTTGTACTCCAAGAGATTCTGCATTCTTCAACACACAAGTAGGCAGCTTGCACCCATCATTACACACATGTATGCACTCATATACACCCAAGTACACATACACACACACACTCACACACAAGAGTTCTGGTTAATGGCCAAGGAATGATTGAGTTGTGTTGCTGCTGGACATGTTGGAAGATTCATGGAAGCTGTCTTGAATGTGGCCATGTTTCAAAGATCTTAGTTCTGTTGTCAGAGTCAACACATGACGGGCAAGTTGTTCATTGCGACGTTTCAGGCTGAGGACCATATCAGCTTGTTTTTCTAGTAATTTCTCATTGAATGAGTATCCACTGAAACAGAAAAAAAAAAAAAAAATTAGACAGAGTAAACGAACAATATAGATGACAATAAAAATTTAGTTCTGCTGTAAATCAGGCATTTCCAACCAGAGGTGCACAATCGCTTCAGATACAAGACAATATGTCAGGAGGTGCAAAAACCTAAGATTTGGCAATTTTTTTAAATATTACCATTTGACATGTAAAAAAAAAAAAGAAATTATCATATATCGATATATACAGTCAAGGTGTTATTCACCTAGCAGTTTGTTACAATGACAAATTAAATCCAATCGTTCAATTATGTTACTCTAAATCCCCAAAATTCCATCTCCTCATGTTTTGTCTTCAGCCAGCCCAACTCTGGTCTCTCTCTCTCTCTCAGTTCCGTTAACCATTTGCTTCTCCCAATACAACGGCATTACCTCTGCTCTCCCCACCCCATCCTGTATAAATTAGCTCCATTCAGATTCCCCTACCTCATAATTTAATATCTTACTACACAAAGTAGAAGTCAAAGATGTTCATATAAGCAACTTCGTTTTCCAACCTAGCACACATCTAAAAACCTCATTTTACAGTGCAAATTATAATTACTTTATCATTTCATTATCTATGTACTCACATTTTAGTCTTCTATGAGATATGTTACAGAAAACTGATGATCCCCACGTTCAATCCATGTTCATTTATTATTGCTTTCCATCCATTTATCTAATTTTGTCAGAGTTTGGCTGACCAAATACTGCTGGCTATAGCTCTAGTTAAGAATGCAAATGTCCAATTCTGTTTCATTATTATTATTGTTGTTGTTGTTGTTGTTGTTGTTGTTGTTGTTGTTGTTGTTCTGTCACACCGACAGCCAGAGTGTTTGTTGTTTTACAGTGTGCCCACTCTTCCCACGCCCACCACATATACCAGAAGTCTTTATCCCCTGACCTCTATCAGATGTCTTTCCCCTGAATGCTTCCAATGGTTTAAATGCTTCCCCATTTCTACTTAATGTTCATCTCTTATTGAAATGTAGTGATTATGTAGCGCATAAAATGATGGCATAGTGAATGCAGGTTGAAGGCTATTGTAGGTTTATAAGTTCTGTCAAATGCAAGCTTTCTTTTCAGGTACAATTAGGCTCCATCCCAGGGTCTTGCGTGTCCACACCTGCCACATTCTCAGAGTTGGCACATTGAAAGGTAAGTCTGGTGAGATTGTTGAGATACTTGAAAGGAGACGTGTAGATTTGTGCTACATCCAAGAAGTAAGGTGGAAAGGAAGTTCTGCTAGGTTCCTAACAGGCAAAGAACATAGATATAAGATTTTCTGGGTAGGGAACACTGATTGGGTTGGGGGCATGGATATACTCCTTGTGGAGAAATGGGTTGATAAGGTAGTCAGAGTCAGTGATAGAATACTTAAGCTTAGATTAGTGCTGCAACATGGATCAGCAACCATTATCTCGGCCTATGCCCCTCAGCCAAGGCTACCTGATGAACAGAAAGACCGATTTTATGACACCCTCTAGCAGACTACCTCGTCGATAAGTGACAAGGACCTTCTCTTTGTGGCTGGCAACTTCAATGGGGATGTTGATCAAGGTTTCCATGGTGTACATGGTGGCTATGGATTTGGTTCCTGCAATGAGGAGGGAACCAGGCTGCTGGAGTTCTGTGATGCAAATGATCTTATGGTCTGTAATACTAACTTCAGGAAACCTACCAGTCACCTATTCACCTACCGTTCTGGCAGACACACTAGTCAGATTGACTACATCCTTGCCAGGAAACAGGAAAGATGGCCACTTATAAATACCAAAACCTTCCCAGGTGAAGAATGCACCCCACAACAAATGTTAGTAGTTAGTGACTTCAGCCAGCATGGAAAAGAAGGGTCTGGAAGTTTAAGGATCCTGTGAATGGACAGAGATTAAGAGATGTATAACTCGAAGCTAAGCTTTAGACGAAATAGAGGAGGATGTAGCATCACATAAAGTGGAAGAAAACTGGAGGTTCCTTCGGGACAACCTTTTGAAAGCTACTGACCATATCTGCGGATGGTACAAAGTCCCCTCTCAACCTAAGGTAACATGGTGGTGGAACAATGTAGTTGACAGAGCCACTAGGGAAAAGAAATAAGCATAGAAGGACTGGAAGAACAGTGGTAGCAGGGAACTGTATCAGATTGCCAGAAGGGAAGCTAGGAGACAGGTTTACTTAGCCAAGGGAGAAGCAGATGAGAAAAAAAAATTGCCAATGTTCTGTGTCATGAAGACCAAAGACTTGAAGAGTTTCATGTTGCAAGACAGTGTGTGAGAGAGAATCGTGATGTCATAGGAGAGAAATGTGTCCACATGGATGATGGCTCACTTGCATTTAATGAGGCTGCAAAGAGAGAGACTTGAAGACACCACTATGAAAGGGTGCTAAATGAAGAGAATGAATGGGAGAAAGAGAGTCTGCCAAATGTTGACCCAACAGAGGGAACATCTATCCGAATTGACAGTACTTTGGTAGATAAAGCAATTAAGGGTATGAAGGTGGGGAAAGTCCCCGGCCCAACAGGAATCACTGTAGAGATGCATAAAATAGCTGGCGATGTAGGCTATAGTCTAGTCAATTGTATAGTCAATCAGGTGATACGTGAAGGAGTCATACCCAATGACTGGTGTAGCAGCACCATAGTCAACTGCTACAAAGGTAAAGATGACGCGTTAGATATGAATAATTACAGAGGTATCAAGTTGTTGGATCAGGTGATGAAAGTCACAGAGAGGGTCATAGCCCAACTAATTAGGGAGAGAGTTAGTTTAGATAAGATGCAGTTTGGGTTTGTGCCAGGGAGAAGCACCACTGATGCTATATTTCTAGTAAGACAGCTGCAGGACAAATACCTAGTCAAAGATAAACCCTTGTACTTGGGTTTCGTTGACATGTCTACAGGCCAGAGGTTGAGTGTGTTGGTGAGCACCACCTTTCCAAATATAAAATTAAACAAAGTAAAATGTAATAAATGAAAGCCTATTATGAAAGAAAAAGGTCATTATGTAAACACCTAACTCCCCAATCCCCTCAAAGAACTTCTTAAAAATCTATAATTTACCGTTCTCCAATATCCTGGAAATTCTGAGAATAAGGAAGACCACTTTGCTGAGTTTCATCTTCAATAACATCTGGGAGTTTCTTAGCAATATTGAACCGTGAAACCTGATCTGTAAAATAATAAATATAGTGGTAATTATCATCATCCATTTTGAGGAGCGATGCACTGGAAGAATTAGTAGAACATAAGACAAAATAAAGTGATAATATGTTGTCAACTTAATGTGACAGTCCCATGAAAGGGAAGAATACAACTGTTATTTAGCTCTAGGAACCACTGGTGACACATTTCCTGTGTCCTTATGTTTTCAAAATGGAGATAACATAAAACATAAGGAAACAGGAAATGTGTCAAGTCCAACAGGAAACGGTGTTTCCTATGGCTAAATAACAGTAGTATTCTTCCCTTTCGTGGGACTGTCACATTAAGTTGACAACATACAATCACATTATCGTATTGCTACTGCATAAATCTCTCAGAGATTTAGAAATGTATTATTTCTATAAGACAAAATACCTGGCATATTTGATTGCAAGTCTTTGTATTGAAAATTCAAACCTGGCCAAGGTCTAATGAGCTTTGTATCACCCCCATGTCAATAAAATAAGTAGTTAAGGTACTGGAACTGACTGGATTGTCTAGCTTTCTCTAACAAAAGTATTTATTTAGGTCTCTTTATTTAATGATATCAAGTTCCACTAGGATCCACTTAGTCTTTTATCCAGCAAGATTTTGATGGAATAATGAAACTTCAGTATTTAACTGAGATTGAATTAGCTGACTATAACTTCCTGTTCTAGATTTGTAGCTAAAGTTAATAAATTATTATAATTAGGCAGTGAGCTGGCAGAATCATTAGCACATTGGTCGAAAATGCTTAGCAGCATTCTTCTGGATTATTACATTCTGTGCTCAAATCTCACCAAGGTCAACTTTGTCTTTCATCCTTTTGCGGATGATAAAATAAAGTACCAGTCAATTAATGGGGCTAATATAATTAACTAATCCCTCCACCTACAATTGCTGGCCTTATGCCAAAATGTGAAACCTAAATTCCCACTGAGGTCAACTTTGTTTTTCTTCCTTTCGGGGTTAATGAAATAAATACAAGTTGAACATTGGGACCAATGTAATCAACTAGCCTCCCCCCCCCCCCGCACAAAAATTGCAGGCCTTGTGCCTATAGTAGAAAGGGCTATTATGGTAATTTTGAAATATAGCACAGGAATGAAATTAAAAAAGAATTAGGAAAGAACATGACATGCATTTCACAGGCAGTTAGAATGTTTGGCTACTAATTACATTGGAATGGCTTCAAAATTAGCGACAATTAATGCAGTACCTAGTTAAATAAAGTATAACAATTTATTCCAAATATTAATTAGGTTTCATTAAAATTACTAAATTTTTATATATTTTTAACAACAAATTTATAAATAAAATAAAAACTTACAGCCATATTGCACCAAAAACAGAAAAGCAACTAACACCTCAATTGTCGTAATGATTTGAAGGTAGGCATATGGCTTTAGGAAACCACATTTGTCACGCCATGAACATTTGAACTCAGCAAAAATCTGGGTGGTCAGCATTTTCAAGATCATACCTGCAATGAGAAAGAGAGATAAGAAGTAGACACTAACACAAAGGGACATATTCGTCAAGCTTAGTATCTTCTCTCTTGTGAGACGAATTTATAGACAAAAATCATTTAGGAGCACATGCACATCATCATCATCGTCTAACGTCCGTTTTCCTTGCTGGCATGGGTTGGACGGTTTGACTGAGGTCTAGAGAGCCAGCGGCTGCACTAGGCTCCAATCTGATCTGGCAAGGTTTCTACAACTGGATGCCCTTCCTAATACCAACCACTCCAAGAGTGTAGTGGGTGCTTTTTACGAGCTACCGGCACAGGAGCCAGTCAAGTAGGCCTGGCATCGATCACGTTCAGATAGCACTTTTTACGTGCCACTGGCATGGGAGCCTGCCAGGGGACACAGGCATCAACCATTTGCATATATATGAATATATCATCATCAATTAACATTCCTTCTCCATGATAACATGGGTTGTGTGGTTCAACCAGATCTGATGAGTCAGAAAAGACTGAGTTAAACCATCTAAGTTCAATTATCTTTAAAGCCATTTGTAATACTGCTTTCTAATTTTGGCACAAGGTCAGCAATTTCAGGGCAGGGGATAAGTCAATTACACTGACCTCAGTGCTTGACTGGCACTTATTTTAGATGTACGTTACTGGTCAGGTGATACACTACAGAAAACAAAGTGTCTGAAAATCTAATTCTAAAACTTGCTTCATTTTAAGAATAAGATGGTCATAAATTTTGGGTTTGGATTATTGGTTAAACCATATTCCTATACAGTGTTTCTTTAATAAATTCTGTAAGAATAAACTTCTAAATATTTTACAATATTTTTTTTTAAACATGTGGAGACCCGAGGTGGCCAATTCGTACAAGGGAGATTAATCATCTCATCATTATATTTGGTGGGATTAAATTAAATGTCTGAATTTGGAATTTAGGAATGAAAAATAACAAGCAGAGAACACACATATTCATTAGCACACATGTAATCTTCCAGGTTAGATTCAGTTAAATTTTATATTCAAAAAAAAGAAAAGGTAAGGTATCTAAAGGAGTTCATATTTTTTTTTTAAATGGTAATTTATTAAGTTATTTTAGGTGTTCAATCTCTTAGCTTAATTTTAATGCACTTCAAATTTTTTTAACTGCTGAACTAAATTATTCCTAATTTTCAATTATAATATTTTTAGAGTCTATTTCTTTTCTAGGACTTTTACTTGAAAAAATTTTGATGAAAAAAAAAATCAGGTGCAGGCGTGGTTGTGTGGTAAGTAGCTTGCTTACCAACCACATGGTTCCAGGTTCAGTCCCACTACGTGGCACCTTGGTATAGCCTCAGGCCAACCAAAGCCTTGTGAGTAGTTTTGGTAGATGGAAACTGAAAGAAGCCCTTCATGTGTGTGTGTGTGTGTGTGTGTGTGCATGTGTTAGTGTGTCTGTGTTTGTCCCCACCACCATCACTTGACAACTGATGCTGGTGTGTTCACGTCCCTGTAACTTAGTGGTTCAGCAAAAGAGTCCGATAAAGTAAGTACTAGACTTACAAAGAATAAGTCTTGGAATCGATTTGTTCGACTAAGGGCTCCAGCATGGCCACAGTCAAATGACTGAAACAAATAAAAAAAATTATAATTTTGTAAGTATTTTCTTTTATTTGTTTCAGTTATTGAAGAGTGTCCGTGCTGGAGCCCTGCCTTCATGTCAAACAGATTGACCCAGGTCGTTATTTTATTGCTGATAGTTGAATCTACATAGGTGCAGATAGATCACCTTTCAGAGTGAAATTTGAATACAGGAAAGACTGGATAACAGAGGCTTGTGATAGATAAGGACCAAGAGATTTCTGTCTCAAGGAAAAACAGGATGTGTGGTTTACATGTTAGTGAGACATGTGTAGGCTCTAGGTTAAAATGGGATTCACAGATATTATAAAAGATGAGACAGAATTGTCCAGTAAGTTTAGTGTTATTTTTTAACAGATATTTAAGGTAGTGTGGAGTATGTCAGAAGCTGATATCATGATAACTCCATGTTAAGAATCTGAGCTGAACTCTTATAACAGGGCACTCCACAAAAAGGGCACTTATGGGCATTAGCCCTTAGCATTCAGATTTCTCTGTCAAATATAATGCTTATTTATTCACATTGATATGAATTAATCATGCATTACCTTGTAACTTTGAGATTTCAGTGATGTGATTGTTTATTTTTAGAATAATATTGTAGGGTAAGTGTAAGAGGTTGGATCTGGCCAGTTTGAAAATGAAACAGGTAGATTATTTTGGCCAGGTATGGTTGATTTAAATGCTTAAAGGGTTAAAAGCAGAATGATCGCCTTAGCTGTTAGGCTAAATAACAACAATAAAACATTGTGATGAACACAAACAACAGAAAATAATTTAAGTGGAAAAAGAGAAAAAAAGTCGTTAGGTAGTAAGTTACATACCTATTGTTACACATACTGCTGGTATATGACGCTTGTACAGCATCCGCTGGGAGAAATCGAGGTAACCAGAGATGTAAATGTAATGATGTTGGATGTAGATGTAAACATGGAGAGCTACGATGAATGTCCATGTGAGGATTTCTGAATATGTTGCAATCGATACTGGGTCGGGCTGACACGTGGTACATAACCAAGGATACAGGAATGTTATTAAACACAGTGTGACCTTCAGAACAAACATAAAAGTGAATTAAATAACATCATTTTTTGTTTTTTTGTTTTTTTTTGAGAAGGGTAGATTTAATCTACCTCAATAATTAACTGCTCATTACTCTTTACTCTTTTACTTGTTTCAGTCATTTGACTGTGGTCATGCTGGAGCATCGCCTTTAGTCAAGTTAATTGACCCCAGGACTTATTCTTTGTAAGCCTAGTACTTATTCTATCAGTCTCTTTTGCCGAACCGCTAAGTTACGGGGGATGTAAACACACCAGCATCGGTTGTCAAGCGATGTTGGGAGGGGACAAACACAGACACACATACACACATATATATATATGTGTGTATGTGTACATATATACGACGGGCTTCTTTCAGTTTCTGTCTACCAAATCCACTCACAAGGCTTTGGTTGGCCCGAGGCTATAGTAGAAGACACTTACCCAAAGTGCCATGCAGTGGGACTGAACCCAGAACCAAGTGGTTGGTAAGCAAGCTACTTACCACACAGCCACTCCTACACCTATTTAATTTTTTATTATTTCTCACCCACAATTCTCTTGGCAAAAAGAAAAAAAAAATTAAAAAGTAAACCACCCTGAGAGATCTGACCAGGAAGAGAGACAAACATTTATTAAAAAACAACAGCCATCAAATATCAGATATTCACATTCAAATCTGACAGAGCATATTAAGAATGAATAGATATATAATTGTTTGGATTCTTGCTGTTCTACGTGCACCTCAGGAATTATTATTTGCTTGGCAGACAGTATGCATCAGCATATAATTTGTTTGCTGATTCCAATAAACAAGAGCTTATACTTTTTTAAGATTCATCAGTGTGGTGAGGTAGCTTTGACTGATGAGACACACAATGAGGTTGAAACATCATGGCAACTCCAAATCTCCTTACACTAGTAGTATATGGCATGTAAAATGAACATACATCATCTAAAAGGATGAGAAGTTCTCTGATGACAAAAAACAAGTGGTCAAATATCCACATTCAAATTTGCCAGATCATATTAAGAATGAATAAATACATTGTTCAGACTTGTACTGTTCTGCATGCATCTCATGAGTTATTTTTGCTTTTGTTTTTGTTTTGTATGAGGAAGAAGAAAAGTCCTTATGAACTTTGCAGAGCCTCAGAGACAAGAAGGTAAGTACTAGCAATGTTGAGGGTAGCAGGTGAAAAAAACATATCAAGAAATAGAGTTTCCCTCAGGCCAGTGACCTTGTCACTGTTCTTGCAACAGAATAGACTCAAACAGGCACCTATGTCTAGCACTACCACTTCTGCTACAAAAATGGTTTTACATTAATTATGGCACAAGGCCATAAAATTGCAAGAATAATAATCCTTTCTACTAAAAGCACAAGATCTGAATTTTGGGGTGGAGGGGACCAGTTGATTACATTGACACCAGAGTTTCACTGGTACATTTATTGACCCCGAAAGGATGATAGGCAATGTCACCCTCAGAACATAAAAACGGACAAACTGCCACTAAACATTTTGCCCTGCATGACAATAATTCTGTTAACTCACCACTTTGACAAGACTAATAATACTATCCAATCAAACAAATCATCTACATTACATTACTGCTACTTATTTTAGGGGCTTTTGGAATAAAAAAAAATCAAAGTCACTCAGTCACAGCTGGATTTCATCATAAAGGATGTAATTAACCCTTTTACTACCAAACCAAATGAAGCCACCTCTGGTTTAATGAAATGAGAGGGTACTGAAAAGTTCCTGGTTTTAACAGTATAATGAAAGGCCTGATTGGAGGCTCAAGCTTCCAAGTTCTTTTACAGGGCTTAGAAAAACTGAAGGACTGCTGCAATAAGTATGTGAATCTGAGAAGGGAATATGTTGAATAAAATCATAATTAACTGACCCACCTGTATTTTCTTTTACCCAAAACCAGGAACTTTTCAGCACCTCTTCGTACATATTTCCTATCTTAAATTAATCTACGTTAAAACCATCCAACAAAATTTTGCATTAATTTATGTCCCAAACAACGGCTTAGGATTTAGTAAAATAATTGTTTTATTATTTAACTCAATACTTAATTTTTTTTTTTTTTTCCCAAAATTAATTGAAAACAAAGCAGTTTATTTCAACAGAGACATGATGAGAAAAGAGTTAACCCTTTAACATTCAGATTACTCTGTCAACCATGAAACTTATATATTCACTTATAGGCGCAGGAGTGGCTGTGTGGTAAGTAGTTTGCTTACCAACCACATGGTTCCAGGTTCATTCCCACTGCATGGCACCTTGGGCAAGTGTCTTCTACTATAGCCTCGGGCCGACCAAAGCCTTGTGAGTGGATTTGGTAGACGGAAACTGAAAGAAGCCTGTCGTATATATA
>NC_068985.1:29098980-29100463 GCF_001194135.2 Octopus bimaculoides
GTGTGTGTGTGTGTGTGTGTGTGTGCATATGTTTGTGTGTATGTATTTGTCCCACTAGCATTGCTTGACAACCGATGCTGGTGTGTTTATGTCCCCGTAACTTAGCAGTTCGGCAAAAGGGACCGATAGAATAAGTACTAGGCTTACAAAGAATAAGTCCTGGGGTCGATTTGCTCGACTAAAGGCGGTACTCCAGCATGGCCGCAGTCAAATGACTGAAACAAGTAAAAGAGTTAAAAGAGTTACACTGTTTTAAATTAATTATGCATTACCTAGCTTCAAGATTACAATGATGCAAATGTTTACTTTTAGAATGGCATTGTTGGTTAGGTGCAAGAGGCCAGATCTAGCCAGTTTGAACATAAAACAAGTAGAATATTTTGGTCAAATATTGCTGTACTAAATGTTACAGTTTCAAATAATGCAACAACTACCATTTATGCTATGCACCACACTTACGAGGAATTTTTATATAGACAAAAGGCCTTGAATTTAGAAGAGAAGAGTTAAATGAATCATGAGAAATTATTTTTCTTAATGATTCCTCAGAAAAATAAAAGGAAGACAACTAGAGAGGAATTTGAACAGAAAACACAGGAGGGAGACAATGGATAATGTATTCCTGGATAAGCTATGTCTGAATAAAATGAGATGGTCGTGACTAGATTGCCTTTTGTCACAGGTCTGCTCAGTTAGGTTTGACCTAGATCTAGACGACTACAATAATTACATACTGTAAAACATTTTAGTCTTGTGATAATACTAATCCTTGACATTGATAAAAAAAAAAATATCTTAGTAACAACAAAAATAACTTTACACAACACAATACAAATATAAGCAGGGGATGGGCTGAGTCATAAACACACATAATTCTTATGAGAATATATTTCTAGCATTGCCTTACAATAAATTTAATTATTTATTTATTTTATTTATTGCAATTGGTGTAGGCGCGGCTGTGTGGCTAAGAAGCTTGCTTTACAACCATGTGGTTTCAAGTTCAGTCCCATTGCACGGCACCTTGGTTAAGTGTCTTCCACTCTAGTCACAGGCTAACTTAGGAAGGGCCACTCTAGTCTCAGGCTGTACTTAGGGAGTGCCACAAATACCAAAATACCTGCTAAAGCACAACCTAAAAAGTCAACAAAGCTGAAAACTTATTGGGGTAAAATTATCATGAAAGGTGAAGCAAGTGGCTAATTATATAGTTTACTAGCAGAAATACCCGGCGTTGCCCGGGTTAAAGAGAATAATGAAATCTAAAAACGTCGTCTAGACTACGCAACCCTCAACTGTTAGTAGCTACGATACCATATTTCTACATTAATAACTCTCCAATCCATGCCAGCATGGAACATAGACATTAAGTGGAATGCTAGAAGAAAGTCTTCAACTCATATGTATATAAAGTAAATACACGTAATTCAGAAACATGTTTTCTGTATTTTATTTCGTAACCAAACAAACAGGTACAGATTAT
>NC_068985.1:29102360-29105342 GCF_001194135.2 Octopus bimaculoides
AGGGATTCACACACACACACACACACACAGACAGACACACATTCTCATTTTTATATATATATATAGATAACAGGGGTTTTCAAACTTTTTGACATGCAGACCCCTTTATATTTCAGGCTTTACCTTAGGGACCCCCTTATAAACGCTTATGAAATTTATACATAAATATTTGCTTAAAATAACATATTTTTACATTTATTTATTTAACAGTATTTAACAAATAGGTTTATTGTCAATTAAAAGATTTCGATTAAAAAACATATATAAAATCAAATTGCCCATAAAAAGTATTTGCTGTCTACGGAACCCCTGTCTTGTCCTTGCGGACCCCCTGTGGTCCGCAGACCACAGTTTGAAAACCTCTGGTTTATAACATATAAACATATATAACCAGGATCTGCCTTATGAATTTCTTATGCTTGGTGCTGAACACAATAACAACAACAAACAACACATCAAACTTGTGTTATGAGACTGACATGGTAGTTCACACATACACACATGAAACTTACCAATATAACAGCTTGCAAGAGAGCTGCCCATAACGTTTTAATAGTACGATAGGGTGGTTCCACTTCATCTGTAAACACGTGGAGACGGTCGGTCATGTTGTCAGATTCAGAAGATATATCAGAACGGAAGAAAAATCCCTAAAGATGAAAAAAAAAAAAAAAGCAGGTAAGTAAAAGAAAAATTTTTTTTTTGATTAAAGATTCATAAAAAATATTGTAAAGTTTGTACATAAATTGTTTTCAAAATTTGGCACAAGGCCAGCAACTTCAGGGGCAGAAGAAAGTCGATTACATTGATCCCAGTGCTTAACTGGCATTTGTTTAATTGATCCCAAAAGGGTGAAAGGTAGAGTAACCTTAGTGGAATTTGAACTCAGAACACAAAGACAGATGAAATGCCACTCAGCATTTTGCCCAGCGTGCTAACGATTCTGCCAGCTTGGCACCTTAAAAGCTTGGACATAAATTACTATTAAAGATAAAATTTTGTTTATTTAAAAAAATTTTTTTTAGATATCATATAGGTGCAGGCATGTAATATAAGTGTAGGTGTGGCTGGGTGGTAAGAAACTTGCTTCCCAACCACATGGTTCTGGGTTCAGTCTCACTGCATGACACCTTGTGCAAGTGTTTTCTACTATACCCACATATATACGACGGGCTTCTTTCAGTTTCCGTCTACCAAATCCACTCACAAGGCTTTGGTCGGCCTGAGGTTATAGTAGAAGACACTTGCCCAAGGTGCAATGCAGTGGGACTGAACCCGGAACCATGTGGTTCATAAGCAAGCTATTTACCACACAGCCACTCCTACGCCTATGTTTATCAAATGATTAAGTATTGACTTACATCTTTTTAATTAGTTCCACTTTAGGATCATAGATATCTACATCAGCGTGGCTATGTAGTTAAGAAGTTTGCTTCCTAACTGCATGGTTTTGAGTTCAATTCCAATGGGAGCATCTTCAGTAAGAGTCTTCTATTATAGCTCCAGACTGACCAAAATCTTGTTAGTGAATTTGATAGATAGAAATTAAAGGAAGCCCATCAGAAATGTCTGTGAGAGGTGTCCCTTTGTTTTGACATCACATGATAGTTGTGAGCAAATGTCACTGTCAATCAATTGGTGTTATTTATTCCCAATCTGCGTAAGCATGTCTGGCTATGGAAAAATATTAACCTGTCTGGAAACCAGTGAGGGCTGGTGACAGGATGGGCATCCAGCTGTAAAAATTTGCCTCAATGAATTCCATCAGACCCATGCAAACATAGAAAAGAGGACAAGGTGACGATGATGGTGAAGACGACCATCATCATCATGATGGTGATGATGATGATGGTGGTGATAGTAATGATGAAGGTGGTGGTGATGGTGTTGATGATGGTGGCGCTGATGGTGGTGGTGATAGTGATGGTGATGGTGATGGTGGTGATGGCAGTAATAATGGTGGTGGTGATGATGATGAAGCACATTGTTTCTGTCTACCAAATTTAACTCAGTCGGAGAAATTGGTCGACTTAGGAAGAGACTGCTGGCTAAGCTGCTAAGCTTCTACAGACTACAAGGTTCGTTCTAGTTTCTATAATGTTAAACTGATGAAAGAAATATATATATCTGAACAGGAAGCTGGACTACACATCACAAGTAATGTTACTCTTAATTAATTAAAATAAACTTTGGACTTATGTCATGTAAATTAACTTTCAACAACTTCCAGACAGGTTCCCCCTCCCCACCTCTCCCGTCCTTCCACAAATACTGCTTACCAAAATATAACAGAAAACAACCTGCCAAAACAAAATTGGAATCAATGGTCATTCTGGTATTATTCAGATCTATAGATAGCAACAGAGGAAGCCAGCCTTTTGTCCAAAAGAATAATTTATATCTGATGCTATAATGAATATGTTTTTTTTTTTTTCACAATAAACCAATATTATAGGCACTGCCATTGCTGTGTGGTAAGAAGCTTGCTTCCCAACCACATGGTTCTGGGTTCAGCCCCACTGTGTGGCACCTTAGACAAGTGTCTTCTATAGCCTCGGGACGACCAAAGTTTTGTGAGTGGATTTGGTAAAAATTGAAAGAAGTGTGTGTGTGTGTGTGAAGATGGCAAGCTGGAAGAATCGTTAGCACGAAATGCTTAGTGGTATTTCATCTGTCTTTACGTTCTGAGTTCAAATTACCCCAAGGTCAACTTTGCCTTTCATCCTTTTGGGGTCGATTAAATTAAGTACCAGTTGCATACTGGTGTTGATCAATTCAACTGGCCCCCTCCCACCAAATTTCAGGCCTTGTGCCTATAGTAGAAAGGATTACTCTATTGTTGGAAGTTCTACATGCATTTATTACATTTATAAATACAGAACTAGCAAATGTCAGTGGTACTTATTTTCAATCCTAAAGCAGAAATGTAGGAAGTGTATATGTGTGTATAAACACACACACACACACACACACACACACACA
>NC_068985.1:29105581-29111018 GCF_001194135.2 Octopus bimaculoides
AATAGAATTAATAATTAACAATTTATTATGTATGTGTATATATATATATATATATAGTTTAATGTACATTGTACAGATGGAGTACTTTTTTTCTTGATCTTACCTTCACAGAAAAGCAAACACACACACATACAAACATATGCATAAATACACACACACACACACCTTGTATGCTTCATGGCAGTTTGTTTTTTTTTCAGTTTTTATAACTACGTTTTCAAAAGAGGACTATAGCTATCTGATAGCATTATTCCACATTAGTTGACTAAAATAAATCAGAACAGAGACACTAGCTATTCACCGAGCTGCTAAAACACAATGTAATTTATATCGGACCATTAAATAAAATAATCAAAATGAGAAGCAGTGGGAGGAAACTGGGGGTGGTCTGCATCAGTAAAAATTATTCAGTGATATCTGGATGCTGTGGGCTGTAGAGAGTCCCATGGCATACAAACTTAACCAAATTTCATGAACTTTATCAAATCAAAAGTCAAGGATTAGGTTGTCATAAATTTGTTCATTTCTTTCTAATGTTATTTAAATTCACATAAAAACTATTTTTATTATAGTGTTTTGTAGTTTTCTTTTTTGTTTGTTTTTTTTTTAGCTTTTCTCTTCCTCAACAAATTTTGTTTATCACTTTTGAAACTTGAATAAATTTTACCTCCTTTCAGACAGATAATGACGAAGTACCAAGTAAAGGGGTGGGGAAGAAAAAAAAATGAATATTTTCAATACCGCTTTCATTCAAAGGTTCCAAAGCTGCATAAGACATTTGTGGTGTGTACAGAGAAGGTGCTAATACTGAAAGAACTACATAGAAACAGTCTCCATGCTTCAAAGAAGGGAAATTCAACCTCACAAACTCTTCATGTTCCAACCAGCCTGTTCAGTTCAATGATGATTGATTGAACAAGTTTATCCACAAAGATTTGTACCAACCCACTAAGGAATTGGCTCAGTAGATTGGAAATGCTCATGATATTTCTGCTGATGACCTTGACTCAATGGCCAGTCCAACTGCAATCTGGCCACCAACACGCTGTGCTTCTTCAATGCGACCCTCACCTTGCCATGTAGCTAATTTGACCAAAAATACCATTCAAAAGTTTGGCTGGGAAATTCTACATCTTTCTTGGTCACATACCAATAATCTGTGAGGAATTTCGTTCAATAATGACAGGGACTAAATTTCGAGGCAAGACCCAGTGGTTTCTATGGTTAAGGCATTGACAAGCCAGTAATTTATGAGGAAGGGGTTAGTCAATTACATCTCAACCTCAGTACTTAACTGGTGTTTTATTGTATTGACCTTGGAGAGATGAATGAAAAGCTAACTCAGTGGGATTTGAATTCATAATGGAATGGAATGAATGTAGCAAAGGAGCTCTAATGAAGGTTTTATTTGTTTCAATCATTAAACTATAGTCCTGCTAGGGCACAGCCTTGAAGAATTTGCTGTGTTAAAACCAAGCAAAAACAGAATTTATTTAATGAGGTACCCCTTAAAACATTACCTGAGGAGATGCACCTGTGCCAAGGGATGCACCACAACCAGTTGTACAATATCCCACCCATGAGGGATCGATGCAGGATGGGACCAAAATGATTGTTGTGAACAATAAAGTTTCTCATATATTCTATTTTTTGTCTATCATTTGTTTTACACACACACACACACACACACACATGATGGACTTCTTTCAGTTTCTATCAACCAAATCTACTCATAAGGCTTTGGTCAACCCTTTTGTCAGCCCAAGGCTACAGTGGAAGATACTTGCCCAAGGTACCATGCAGTGGGTCTGAACCCAGAACCATGTGGTTGGGAAGCAAGCTTCTTACCACACAACCAGGTCTAAAAAATATATACATAGTGTGTGTGTGTGTGTGTGTAACTGCATAAAATTGATGGTAACTATTAAATAAAGGTAGTGAGATGGCACAATGTTGAGTGACATTTCTTCAAGCTTTGTGCCCTGAGTTCAGATACTACTGAGGTCAACTTTGTCTTTCACCCTTTTGAGGTCAATAAAATAAGAACCAGTCAAGTACAGGGGTTGATGTAATCAATTTTTCCCCTCCCCTCAAAATTGTTGGTATGTGCCAAAATTAGAAGGAATTATAAAATAAATAAATAAACCAAATAAAAACCGAAGGAATACCAAATCTGAACTATATTCTAAATCATATCCACTCGATTAAAGAACCAAATATCATAGAACATGCTCGACATTGATTTTTCCCCGCTTCTAGATTCCATACTATTCATGTATTACAAACATGTCTACCTACCTTTAAAATAACTCCCAAAAGATTAATCCAAAGAAATCAATACCAACATCAGAGTCATTACCAAAGTCAATAAGTCACCAACCATCCTGTCACCCAGCCAACCTATATCTGGTCTTTCAACAATACATTTCCTACTCCATTCATTATTTCATTTCAAACTCTGCCAATTGGTAAGTCTCTTAATTTACTACATTTAGTAGCAAGAATCTCCAATACAAGTTATTGGGATACCTTGGATACTAGTACTGACTCACCAGTAAAATTTCTGGCAAATTCTAATGAAATGGGGCAACGGCAATGCTTTGCCAATGTTGATCATTCTAATCCTCTCTTTTAAATGTGAGTAGCCATGTGGATCCTCTACAATAAGAACCAGCTCTGTCCTCTTCTCTGATACTTTAACCTTTCATCTCCTAGCATAAAGGTAGGAAGTGCATAGTCCTGTGAGTTGCCTGGCAACCTTACTAGTCATAAGTGGCACAAAGAAAAAAAAAAAAAAGGCATCCAGAACATGCTGTAAAGTGCTTTGCATTAGGAAGGGCACCCAACCTTGGAAAATATGCCAGAGCAGACACTGGAGCATGATGTAGTCCTTAAATCCATCAGAACTGGTCAAACCATCCAACCCATGCCAACATGGAACAAGGATGTTAGATGATGATGATGATGATGACTAAAGGTACAAAAAAGAAATCATCAACACAGAGACAGGAAAGAACTATAGATTTCTTGACATGTCATTAAAAAGGGGGTAGGCAACCATCATCAAACCAGAATCTTACTGGAAGATATGAGACAACAGAGAAGATTCTGAGATGCTTTGCAGTGCTAATAGTTAAAGCAGTCTCTTAAAGACACTAGAACAATTTGATTTCTCTCCAGTTAAGAATTACATTTCACAGAAGTGTTCCTTACTCTTAAAACCATCCTCGTGGGATTAAATATGTGCAGATGTGACAATGTGGTTAGAGGGTTCAATTCACAACTATATGGTCTCAGGTTCAATCCTACAGAGCAGCACTTAGGGCAAGTGTTTTCTACCACAGGTTCACATTAAATTTAGTAGACAGAAACCATGTGGAAGTCCATAAGGACAGTTGCTATCCTTGTGTGGAAGATTTAATCCATCACTTATTTTAACTCCACAACCATCTAGCCCCAGATGTCTTTAACAGAGACCACTTTGTTACAAAATTTGGGGCCAAGTCTGTAGTTTGAAAATGGCTTCTTCCCACTAATTTTGGAGGCTCTCACATTCTTTCTCTGACTAAAATATTAACAAAGAAAAAACATTTTAAGTGAAAATGTAGCCAGCAGCTTTGTTTATCAACTTTCTGTATTAAATTAAAGGCTAAACAACACCCTAAGGGATAAAAATTACTTTATTTGCAAGCTTGAATTGGCAACTATCATATTCAAGTAAGAATTGAGATACTTGTCAATCATTCTTTTCTTTATTAATGATATTTGTATGCAAATTAACAGCTGTGGTGTATCTTGACTGGATATTTAATTTTTGTATTTGGTTTGCAAGTTTCTTGATGTGAACTTATGTGTTGAAACAGATTTTGTTGTATCTTGAGAGGGTCATTACACCAATAACTAACACATGCACTGGTTCTATTTCACTTTTACTATTATTAGTCAATTGCTTAACCATCTAGCCAGTTAACTAACCAATTGTTTACTTAATCATTCAGTCAGCCAGTCAGCTAGGTTTATCAAAGTCCTAGACCTGAAGAAGACCAGGAGTAAGGAGGGCATGTCATTGATGGGGTCAAGATTGGCAATGAATGAACACTGACAAACTTAGCTGATTGATTGAGTGATTGACCAATTAATTAATCAAGCAATTGATTAGTTAGTTAGGTAAATGGTTAACCAACTAATTACAATCCTTTCTATTATAGGCACAAGGCCTGAAATTTAGGGAAATGGGGGTGGGGATTAGTACTTATTTCATTGAGCTTCAAAGGATGAAACGCATAGTCAACCTCAGGGGAATTTGAACACAGAACATTAAGACATGAAATGCTACTAAGCATTCTAGAGATTCTACCAACTCACCACCTTAAATTGACTAATAATAATAAAGAAGTGAAATAAAGTTAGTGTGTGTGTTCATTATTGGCACAATGACCCTTCCAAGATACAAAGTAACTGACTGTGTTGTTATGCAAAAGAATAAGTAACCTACTGTAGACCAACTCACAATAAGGAATCAAGTCTACAAACCAATTTCAATTTCTGGCTGAAACTAGTTCATGTCGTTTATGACACGGATGAGAAATTACTAAACATCACATAAGTTCATTTCCTTCTGTGCTAAAAATTACCATACGAAAACACGGAACATGTTGTAAGACTATGTTTTTGGAGGGGTGAAGACTGGAAACAAGCAACATGCTCATTTACAACTATCAAGATAAGGGTACACACAGACATAGACACATCATAATCATCATCATTCAATATCCATTTTCCATGTTGACATGGGTTGGATGGTTTGACTGAAAACTGGTAAGCCAGGGAGCTGCACCAGGTTCCAATCTGATTTGGCATGATTTCTGTGGCTCAATGTCTTTCCTAACGCCACTAGCGTAGCCAGAGATGGGGAAGGGGCATTCCACCCCAGGCAGCACTTTCCATCCTGTTGTAGGCTATTGCTGTAGGCAATATGTGATTTTTGCAGGGTCCAGGGACGGCAAACAGAAGGGCTGCCCCAGGTAGCACACACTATAGCCTTGCTACTACCTAACGCCAACCACTCCAAGAGTGTAGTGGGTGCTTTTTACATGCTACCAGCATGAGTGCCATTGATGTGCCACACGTATGTGTGGCACATATATAAATATATATAGGGGGAGAATTCACAAAAAAAAAAAAAAAGACGAAGACAGGTGGTGTCGACAATAAACAGATGTATTAGTATAACACTCAGGAAATGAAAAAATCTTTAACATTTCAAGCCTATGCTCTTCCACAGAATGGAACACAGAAAGAAACAAGGAGAGAAAAAAAATGTGTAGTGGCTAGCGATCAATCATGGCGAATATATTAAATATATATATATATATCATCATCATCATCATCATCGTTTAACGTCCGCTTTCCATGCTAGCATGGGTTGGACGATTTG
>NC_068985.1:29111287-29113657 GCF_001194135.2 Octopus bimaculoides
TATATATATATATATATATATATATATATATATATATATATATACACACATACACACACAGAGAGGTTTCTTTCAGTTTCCATCAACCAAATCCACTCACAATGGTGGTAGCAAAGCATACTTTTTGATCATGCATCTATGCTACACACTATTTCCTTGTTAACATATAAAGCTATTTGTCCTATCACTCTCTAGCATTTTGTTCTCATAATGTGAGCCCACTTTGAAAACCAATTATCCAGCTTTCCTTCTACTGTCTACACTTCACAATGTCTATACACTCACTGGTACATTATATCTAAATTCATATGATCACACCTCATCTCACTCACTCTCTCTCCCCACAGACACACACACATCAATAACAACAAAGATCTCTCTGGCTGACTTAGTAAAATGGTTTAAATTATGAGTTCTTTAAAGAAGCAGCCTATATATGGAATCTGTAATCACTTTGAGTGTTACAAAAAGTGAACAATTTAAAGTGAGAGGATGAACTAATGGTAAAGTATTTAATGCTATAAAAACAACTGCTGCAACTTCAGCAGTAGTCATATCACATGACAGGCCACGTCAAATTATATGGAAAAGTGGACATTGAAATGATGACAATGGTGTGTGTGTGTGTGTGTGCACGCGCACATAGGAAATTCTTCAAGCACTCCTGTAAAATCAGTCAGCATAAGAATCTAAAAACTTTACATATACACCTTCTACTGACACTAACCTATTTAGTGGATAGGAAAGAAGAGCAGAACAGATGAAAAGGAGAAAGAAAAAAAATCATCTAGTTTATTCATCAGTCTCCAAAGACCATAATTCAAATCCAGTAATTCTTTCAATTGCCTTCTGGCTAAGATCAAAGTGTCACCAAAACAATTAAGATCCATGATGATGAATACTATCAGTAGCAATCTTTTAACTTCTGCCTCAATCCATCAATGTCACAGCATTGTCTTTGCACTATTTCTCTAGTCATGACAGCTATAAATATAGATCATTGTCGTTTTCATCATCGCTGACATCATCTTCATCATGTTTTCATCATCATCATCAACCCCTGCTGGACACTACTGTTTCAGGGCCGTTCCATGGTGTATAAGGAACCAAGATCACATTCCCTGCCTACCCCCTACCACATCAGGTCGCCAGTCCATTGTAGAGTTACTCATTTACAGCCAAGTGGACTGGAGCAACATGAAATGAAGGGTTTCACTCAAGAACAAATGTGCAACCCCATCGAAACCACAATCTTGTGACCATGAATGCAACATCCTAACAATTGGGCCACGTGCCTTCACAGAACGTCAGCACACATGTAATTATGCAGCCAAAGTTTACCATGAATTAACAGGCATAATACCAAAGGTATTACTGTCTTGGATATCTCATGTTTTTGTCCAGCTACAATTACATTGTTCAATGGAGATAGCATTTTTCACACAGAAGGTGTGACGAGAGAATTTGGTACTTATTTCCAGCAGCAATATCTCTAAATGTGGACTAACTCTGTCTGTGATGTCCTGTCCAAGCTACATTAACATGGCAAGACAATAGAATAACAACAATGGTTGACAAAACTATGACAACTACACTAGTAGGCTTCACATGCAGTGTAAAAGCTCTCTGATAAGTCACAAGGTCTATAAATGATGACAGATGTAACCGCAGAATAATGTTTATAAATTTTGACAGCCGTAACCACAGAACAGCATTTATAAACAATGACAGTTGTTAACTCAATACAGATGTGTTTATAAAATAAACTAGATTAAACCAGAGTACAACAGTTTAGAAGTAATCACAGACATAGCTGTGTGGTTAAGTTGAATTCAATTGCACGACTCTTTCAGAAAATATCTTCTAGGTATGTGAGTAAAATTTAGTAAATAGAATCTTATAGGAACTATCAACTTCATATAGCTGAATACTAAATTTATACTATTTCCCAGTTTAACAATACCACCTAAATCCTTTGGTGTCTTAAACAGAGTCTGTTCTGGTGTAAACATTTTGGACCAGGTCTCCAATCTGAAGATAACTTTCTCCTCACCAGTCAGCAAATCCTGAAAACTGACTTCCTTTTCCGCTAAGGCATTACATAAAAGAAAGCAAAACTATCATTTAACAACTACTTTTCTATGCTTGCATGAGTCAGAAAGAACTTCTTAAGGCAGATTTTCTACGCCTGGTTGCACTTCCTGTTGCTAACCCTCACCTGTTTCCGACCAAAATAATATTTCTCTGTGATCAGACATGTTTTTGTTTTTTGTTTATTTATGGAAGACTGGAAATGAACAACACTGCTTGTATGACAATGATGCTCATTTACAACCATCACATAATAATCAAGCTAAGGCTGCACACAAA
>NC_068985.1:29114417-29115212 GCF_001194135.2 Octopus bimaculoides
GGTAAATTGACACGATACAATGTCTGCAAGTGGATGAATACTACCTGTTCCCCTCCATTGTCTTATTGCTATATAAATTAAAGGTAAAATATCCTTTTACCAGCACCCATTTATTGCACTTGGTAATACGAAGGAAAAACACTAGTGTAATAATAATTGGGTATTCTTCCGGCAGTATATTGGATAGATATTATCCCTTAGTGGGTTGAATTCACAAGCCCTAACTTTCTTGGATGTGTGTATATATATATATATATATATACATACATACAGAGAGAGAGAGAGAGAGAGAGATGGATGGATGGATAGATAGATAAATAGATAGATAGATATATAAATAGATATATTTTCGGTGCGAATGATTTTGTTAAGCGGTGTCAAGTTTTACAGTTTTGTAAATAATAATAATAATGGTATTTTTTCATAAGCTTAAAGCTTATAAAAAAAATACCATATATATGACCTAAATGCAATATATGAGTGGGCAGACCAAAACAATATGCAGTTCAATGCGGAAAAATTTCAAGTACTGCGCTACAAGGCCACAAGTGCCTCCCAACTGGCATACACAGGACCTGGAGGTACTGAAATCCCAGAACCACAAGCTGTGAGAGACCTGGACATCAACATGTGTAGTGATGCATCATTTCACATGCACATTGTCAAGTTGACAGCAAAGTGCAGACAGCTGGCGGGGTGGATACTGAGGACATTCCGTACAAGGGATCAAAAAGTCATGTTGACTCTATGGAAGACATTTGTCCCGAGCCACCTAGACTATTGCTCTCAGTTGTG
>NC_068985.1:29115518-29118636 GCF_001194135.2 Octopus bimaculoides
AATGAGACAGTTTAGGGCAGCGATGTCAAATTCTCTTATACACCAAATGTGCCATCAAAACTCTTGATTGGACTATATCAGGTGCAGGAGAAGAGCCATGCAAGGAACGTGAAGAGAGCCAAGCATAAAGACAGAAAATCATGGTGGTGCTCCAGCATGACCACAGCCACCTGGCTGAAACCCATAAATAAATAAATAAATATATAATTCCAAAAGAGTTAGAGGTTGTTAATCCAGCTAACTAAGGAATAATATCTATCCAATATACTGCTGGTAGAAAACCCAATTATTAATACACAAGTGTTTTGTTTTTTTTTTATTTGCATGGCAATTACACTACTGAATGTAATAAATGGTTGAGGGTTAAAAAGTTTTTTACCCTTAATTTATGCAGCAATAAGAAAATGGAGGGGATCAGGAGGTGGTATACATCAACTTTTAGACATTATATCATATCTATTTATTTAAAAAAAAAACATTATAACAATATACATACATATATAGCATAATATGCTTTACATATACAATATATAAAAATACCAGTAATTATCAAAATATATAACGTAGATCACAAAAGATAGGATAATATCTTACAGCTGTTTCAACCAAGAGGCCAAAGTACTCCAATCTACTTATATCCCTTCAGTGAACTGAAGTATTTGGTAGATAAGATTTCGGTACTTGGGTGTGTGTCTGGGCTTCGTCAAAGAGTTTAGAAAGTTCATAGGGTTAAGTTATAAATAAAAATACATACACATATACACACTTATGCTTACATACACATAAACATACATAAACACATGTACATCATCATCATTTTACATCCGCTTTCCATGCTAGCATGGGTTGGACGATTTGAATGAGGACTGGTGAACTAGATGGCTACACCAGGCTCCAATCTGATTTGGCAGAATTTCTACAGCTGGATGCCCTTCCTAACACCAACCACTCCGAGAGTGTAGTGGGTGATTTTACATGCCACTGGCATGAAGGCCAGTCAGGCGGTACTGGCAACGGCCACGTTCAAAATGGTGTATTTTACATGCCACCTGCACAGGAGCCAGTCCAGTGGTACTGGCAACGATCTCGCTCGAATGTCTTTACACGTGCCATCACGATTTCACTCAGTTATTATTATTAGGTGTATTATATTATTCTTATTAGCTAAAGTATAAACAGAGGAAGGAGAAAGTTATCAAAAGACAAATAATAGTGGAATATAAAAACAATATATCCTAAGATTATTGTAGTTATGTAGGAATGAAAAGGTAGTTATGTAGGAATGAAAAGGTAGTTATGTAGGAATGAAAAGGTAGTTATGTAGTTATGTAGGAATGAAAAGGTATATAAGATTAATGACTAAAATAGCTCCTCACTTGCCTATTCTTTTACAATGTAATTTCTGACCTTTCCATTCAACTATTTCATTCATTTGCCTCTTCTTTACCTGCTTAACCCCTTTGATATCAAACTGCCACAGATCACTCCTAGTGCTAAGATACAAATTTCCTGTTTTAACCCTTTAGTTTTTAAACCAGCTGTATCCAACCCAAATATTCTACCCATTATATGCTCAAACTGGCCAGAACCAGCCTCTCACACTTACCCTGCAATGTCATTCTAAAAATAAACAATAACATCTTTCAAATCTTGAAGCTACAAGAGAATACCAGATTAATTCTTTAAAATGTGAATACATAAGAATTACTTTTGACAAAGTTGTTGTTGTTGGCACTCCGTCGCTTACGACGTCGAGGGTTCCAGTTGATCCAATCAACGGAACAGCCTGCTCGTGAAATTAACATGCAAGTGGCTGAGCACTCCACAGACACGTGTACCCCTTAACATAGTTCTCAGGGATATTCAGCATGACACAGTGTGACAAGGCTGACCCTTTGAATTACAGGCACAACAGAAACAGGAAGTAAGAGTGAGAGAAAGTTGTGGTGGAAGAGTACAGAACGGTTCGCCACCATCCCCTGCCGGAGCCTCGTGGAGCTTTAGGTGTTTTCGCTCAACAAACACTCACAAGGCCCGGTCTGGGAATCGAAACCACAATCCTATGACCGCATGTCCGCTGCCCTAACCACTGGGCCATTGTGCCTCCACTTTGACAAAGTAATCTGAATGCTAAAGGGTTGAAATGATCTAAATGAAAGCTTTCTATCAAAATTCCATGTTAATTTATACTCCAAACCCCAGCTTAATAACGACAGTTATTTTGCTAAAATTAATTCAAACAAAGGCAGTATATTACAACAATAACCATGGTAAGGTTTGATGCTTTTATGAGAGGGTTGGGACTTGACACTGCCTAAATTGAACAATAAGAGTCACAAGTAAAGCCTTTAAATAGTCACAGCCAACAGCTGCTCTAAAATACAATTAAAAAAATATAAAGAAAAATTAACCAACAAGAAAGTGTCTATGTGGCTGCTGGAACTGCTAGAAATAGCAGCCAAATCTCTCTCAAAACACTCCTGCTGTTTAAAAAAAATAACACATTAGATAAATGTGATCCTACATACACTACCACAAATGGAATGCGTTTGTTCATAGGTTTGATGAATCAAGGCAGAATCCCAGCTAAATAACAACAAAATTAAAAAAATATTAAACACCAACAGATGATTTGCTAACGTATCTACATAATGTCACAAATTTTTAGTTCTAGGATTTCCCAAATAGAGCACAACTTCCTGTCCTGTTATCTATTTTCAACATGCCATATCCTCTCTCACATATATCATAAGATCAGAACTGAAAATATTCAATAATACAAATAATAATAATAACTATCATTTCAAGTTGTTTGCACAAAGCCAGCAATTTCAGGAGGAGTGGAATAAGTCGATTGCATCAACCCCAGCACTTAGCTGGTGCTTATTTTATTGACCCCTGAAAGGATGAAAGGCAAAGTTGACTTTGGCGGAATTTGAACTCAGAACACAAAGATCGACAAAATGCCACTTAGCATTTTGTCCAGTATGCTAATGATTCTGTCAGCTCACTGCCTTAATAATAATAATAATAATAATCTACTATAATAATACTCTTGTGTTTTTCTCCGTCACAACACATGAATGAGAAAGGAAGGGGTGATTGCAAACTGGTAGTG
>NC_068985.1:29118784-29132144 GCF_001194135.2 Octopus bimaculoides
CTCTTCCGATCTGTGTGTGTGTGTGCGCGCAAACAACGGTCGATGTCACATCTCAAAAGACAACCATTAGAGAGCATTGACAAATGTATTAATTGAATTATCATCCATATTTATATATAAAATACTACAATTAGCCATCATTTTTGACGGCATGGGGCCAGCTAGTAATAATAATAATCTTTTCTACAAAAGGCACAAGGCCTGAAATTTTGTGGGAGGGGACCAGTCAATTATATCAACCCCAGGACTGTTTAACTGGTACTTAATTTATCAACGCTGAAAGGATGAAAGCAAAGTTGACCCCAGCGGAATTTTAAATCAGAACAACATTAAGATGGATGAAATGTTACTAAGCATTTTGCCTGACATGCTAACGATTCTGCCAGGCCTGGAATTTGTAGGGAAGGGGATAGTCAATTACATTGACCCCAGTGCTCAACTGGTACTTATTTTATTGACCCTGAAACGATGAAAGGGAAAGTCAACTTCAGCAGAATTTGAACTCGGATCATAAAAACAGAGGAAATGCTGCTAAACGTTTTGTCCAGCATGTTAACGATTCTGCCAGTTTGTCATCTTCATAACAACAACAGCAACAATAATAATAATAATAATAGAATTGTAATTTAATAAAATCAGATGGAGTCATGTCAAACAAAATCTGAAACTACCTTATGCAATAAGAATCACCTCCCCTGTGGAGAGTAAAAATGGATCTGCTGCTTCTAGCTGCAAGTGTAAAGGGGCACAAAAACTCTCTGACCTATCATATGTGTTAATTAAAGTGATGGTAGTGGGACCAAAGTGTCATTGCCTTGGGGCATTAAGAGCCCTTTTCTTTACCACTGCACCACACCATAATAATAGTATGAAAACAATTCTTATTATTCACGTGTTAGTAATTTCCAGCAAATAAAAAACGAAAAAAAAAGACATCTGTAGGTTGGTGACTTTATATTAGACTAAAAGCCTCTGGAATCCAGCCTGTTTAAGGTGACTGAAAGCCTGGAATCTAGCCTGTTGAAAGTAATAAAAATCAAAACCCCACACCTTTTGCAAGAGGTTAGAAAGCTAATTTAAAAATTGTCACAGTCTACCAAAGCAATTGTTTATGAAAGGAGTTAATAGATATTTCATGAAGGCATGTGGCTTAATGGTAAAGTCTTTTGTTGCTATATTTCTATTCAAGTACAGTGCCTTTGTTTCAATTAATGTTGAAAATAACAAAGAATTTATTAAAATCACTTTGCCATTATTTAGCTGGAAACTCTGCCAAATCAGATTGGAGCCTGGTGTAACCATCTGGTTTACCAGTCCTCAGTCAAATCGTCCAACCCATGCTAGCATGGAAAGCAGACGTTAAACGAAGATGATGATTATTAACTTGAAATTTTTGATGGAAGTTTTTAATTTAGATCACTTTAAAATAGGATGTGTATATCATAGAACTGTGGAGGTGTGTGGCTTAGTGGTTAGGATGTCAGCACCATGATCATAAGACTGTGGTTTCGATTCCTGGATCGGGCGATGCGTTGTGTTCTTGAGCAAAACACTTCATTTCACGTTGCTCCAGTCCACTTAGCTGGCATAAATTAGTGCTCTGATGGACCAGTGTCCTGTCTAGCTGGGAAACACACACGCCATTGAAACCGGGAAACCGGGCCCATGAGCCTGGCTAGGCTTTTAAAAGGGAGCATTTATTATCATATCATAGAACTACAGGTGGCTGGCCTCAAGCAGGTTGGTATCAAAAGGGTTCAGGTGTTTTTGCTCATGAACATGAGATCGTGGGTTCAATCCGTAGGCCAGGTGGCATGTGTCCTTGAGCAAGACATTTCATTCCCCATTGCTCTAGTCTACTCAGTTGTAAAGAGTATCAACAAGGTGCTGGTGCAGCTCTCTCTCTCTCCCTATATCTGTCAAATTCTGGGTGTTCCATTGAGTCAACAATGAAGGGCTGAGAGTATGTCAATGCCTGCTAGTGACTACTTAGCAAAAAAGCAGGATACATGCTACCAAGCCATACACACTAGCAAAGGCTGGATGGCTGCACTGTGCTGTAGACACTTCAAATATAATACTAATGCATAATTTATTGACTGATGAAATGCAAAAAGTCTGTGGTATTTGAATTCAGAAACAAGTAGTACATATCTGATAATTACTGGGCAAAATCCATCATTCTTAGAAGATGCATCAATCACACTAACAAGTAAAAAAAATTAAAAAATTAAAAATAACAAGGAAGCCACCATAGAGTCATTCATGCTGCAGAAAATAGCAACAAAATCTTCATTTCGGTGCAGGTATGGCTGTGTGGTTAGAAGTTTGCTTCCCAGCCACATGGTTCCAGGTTCACTCCCACTGCATGGCACCTTGGATAAATGTCTATTATAACCTTTGGGTCATCATGTAAGCAAATTTGGTAGACAGAGACTGAAAGAAGCCCAACATAAGTGTGTGTGCTTTGAGTTTGCCCACCACCAACACCAGAGTTGGTTTGTTTATATCCCCATAAATTAGTGGTTCAACAAAAGAGTCTAGTAGGATAAGTACCAGTATTAAAAAAAACTAAGTACTGGGGTCAATTTATTGAACAAAAACCCTTCAAAGCAGTGCCGCAGCATGGCCACAGTTCAATGACTGAAACAAAAAAATAAAAGAGAGAAGTGCTGTTCTATATTTTAGAGATGAGGAATTATGTACCCCAAGATTCCGGGTTCAATCCCAGTCAGTGACTTGAATAAATAATAATAATAACATCAGCAAAAAATACCTTAGGAATGAGAACAGAATACCCCAGTAGTCAAATAAAGGGTTGGGTTTGGATTTCCACCAGGACACCTGATGAAGGCTGGAGTATACATCAGCCGAAACGTTGTGGTAACAACAAACAAGGTAAGGATACCTATCCGTCCAATGTAAATATTCTTTTCTACTCCAGGCACAACGTCCAGAATTTTGGGGGAGGGTGCTAGTCGATTAGATTGACACCAGTACGCAACTGGTACTTGTTTTATCGACCCTGAAAGAATGAAAAGCAAAGTCGACCTCGGCGGAATTTGAACTCAGAACGTAAAGACAGACGAAATACCGCTAAGTGTTTCGCCTGATGTGCTAACGTTTCTGCCAGCTCGCCATCCTGTCCAATGTAAATATTGCAAAAAGAGAGAAGATATCACAACTTACTGCCTTGGACAATATGATAGCCCTGAGTGTAGGACCTGGGGAAAAAAAGGGATGTTCATGTCATAGCTGAAACATATTTGACCATAGCTTGTGGCTCAGTAAGGTCTAACCGGCAGCTAAACAATAGCCATGATTTTACTTCTGGATAGAGACATACTAGATAATCTGCAACTGCAGGTTTGGCTGTGTGGTTGAGACATTCACTCTCCAACTACATGCTTTTGGATTGTCCCACTGCTTAGCACCTCGGACAAGTATCTTCTACTGTAACCTCAGGTTGACTAAAGCATTGTGTGCTGACAGAAGCTGAATGAAACCCATCACGTATATTCTTTTACTTGTTTCAGTCATTTGACTGCGGCCATGCTGGAGCACTGCCTTTAGTCGAACAAATTGACCCAAGGACTTATTCTTTGTAAGCCTAGTACTTATTCTATCAGTCAGTTTTGCTGAACCGTTAAGTTACGGGGGACGTAAAGATACCAACATCGGTTGTCACATGATGGTGCGGGGACAAATACAGACACACACACAAATATATATACATACATACATATATATATATACATATATATATATACATATATATATATATATATACATATACACAACAGACTTCTTTCAGTTTCCGTCTACCAAATCCACTCGCAAGGATTTGGTAGGCCCGAGGCTATAGTAGAAGACACTTGCCCAAGGTGCCACGCAGTGGGACTGAACCCGGAACCATGTGGTTGGAAAGCAAGCTTCTTACAACACCTAATGTTAACAATAGATGGAATGTGAACTTTTCAGACAAAAACATCTCTCAATAATAGGCTTAACTGGTTATGCAATTGTAAAAAATCATCTAAAATGCCTATTAGATAACCAATGCTTAAGAAAAACCAGGGGAATGTACTTACTATTATATAGGTGGTTGAACAACTGATTTTAAGTCAAGATTATATAATCACATTTGTTTAAACATAGAAAAAATAAATAACTTCACTTCTTTAAGTAAATTTGTCTGGAGCTTCAAAGAGAGGAAAGTTAAGTACAATATTAAATGGTCTATAATAAATAGTGCCCTACTATATAATGGATGGAAAAATGCAACTTATACCTCAAGGAGACACTGCATATCATTACATCCAAATCTAACATTAAATAAATGAAACTTATTTAGTAAAACCTTCAAAATCTTCCTAAATAAATGTAGTTCTGATTAGTGCACCTAATATAATAGTCTGGTAGATTAGGATTTTTTAGTTAGTACACTAATATTTATTTCATCTAATTATTTTAGTTATCTTATTTTCTAATTATCATTATTATTGTTCTTGTTATTATTTAAATTATTTTTAATTTTGTAATTAGCTTGTTTAATTATTTTTAATTCTGTAAATTACATTGTTTAATTATTTCTAATTCTGTAATTAGATTGTTTAACTATTTTTTAAATTTTATTTTTTATCGTAGTTTATCTATCTAAATCATCATGATCATCATCATTTAACATCAGTTTTCCATGTTGATTCTGGTAAGATGGTTTAACAGGAACTGACAAGTCAGAAGACTGCACCAAGCTCTGCTATCTATTTTGGCATGGTTTCTATGGCTGGATATCCTCCGTATGCCAACCACTTCATAGAGTCCACTGGGTGCTTTTTATGTGGCACCAGCAGCAGTGAGGTCACCACATAACTTGCAGAACAAGGCCTCTTTCAACTGGGAACAGTAGTATTGAAGGAAAGAAAAAATGCCTTGCATTAAAAGAGAAACATAGCCACCTCAGATAAAGAGGAGAGAAACATGGTAAAGATGTGACGGGAGGGGGCAAGATGCAATGAAAATTTTAGGAAAATAAAAATAAGTGGAACTTTTACCAGTGAGTGTGTTAAATTATAAGTCACAAAAAGTAAATGACTCTCCCCGGACACAACAGAATATGCTTCAACACACGAACTCACATAAAGAATCTTGCAAACCAAATCCCAAAACAAAATATATATATATATATATATATATATAACAGGCTTCTTTCAGTTTCTGTCTACCAGATCCACTCACAAGGCTTTGGTCGCCCCAAGACTATGGCAGAAGACACTTACCCAAGGTGCCATGCAGTGGGACTGTATAATTTTCCATTTTATTTTTTTTTGTGCTTATATAACTAAATGTATTATGGAAGTAGGTTTCTCTATGTTCTACTGGTGGTCAACTTTGTCATTCATCTCTCTCTGGGTCATTTACTGAATATTAATACAAATGACTATACCACAACCTCTGTTCACCTATATAGCTGTTAATAAGTGACCACACACCAATGACATTATATGGCCTTGTACCTCCACCTCTACACATTCATACAAGTTTTGTTCATGAGTATAAGAAATAATAACAGGCAGTATAGAAACAGTAGAACACCAGAATGGATGCCATCTAAGTATTTAATCCAACCCCATATGTTCTTAATTCAAATTACGTTTGTTTCAACAAGGCAGTCATCTTTTAATATCAATATCATAATAACTGTCTTTGACAGGTATGGTCTTAAATCTTTTACTTGTTTCAGTCAATGAATTGTGGCCATGATGGTGCAACGCCTTGAAGTGCTTAATTGAAGAAAATCAACCTCAGTATTTATTTTTTAAAGTCTGGTACTTATTCTATAGATCTCTTTCGCCAAACCACCGTTACAGGGATTTAGACAAACCAACACTAGTTTCCAAGCAGAGAGGGAAGGTTAATCACACACACACACGACAGGCTTCCACACAGTTTCCATCAACTAAATTTACACACAAGGCATTGGTTGGCCTGGAATTATATAGAAGACATTCAACCAAGGTACTGCGCAGTGGAATTGAACTCAAAAATCATGGAATTGTAAAATGAGCTTCTTAACCAAACAGTCATGTGCTTATACACAGCTATAAGTATAAGCACCGTGGCCTATCATCTACAACTAAAGGTTCATATTAACTAACACCCTGTAAATAAAAGCTGCATAGATGAGAACCATGGGAGAAATATGTTTTGGGTGATAACTTTTAATTTGTCACATGGTTTAACACCATCATTTGTTACTGAGTGTCAGTAGAGTTCACTCTAAGAAGTCAGCCTATATCTTGCCGTTGTTTTTGTTTCACCCACCAGTTTTGCAAGACTTAGAATATCATGGCCACTACACACCAACATGCTTAATATATCAAATTCTTGGCTGAGACAATACAATAACAATAAACAGAGGTTGGGGTAGAAAGATAGAGCGAGCACAGATAGTGAGTGGGATACATACAGAGAACTTCGCTCTGTGCTGGTTAGATCCGCTACCAGTGTGTTTATGCGAGTGCTTGTATTTATTAAAAGGTGATCTAGTCGTAACTATATATATCTCGGTAACTTCATTATTCCATGCAGACAATTGGGTAAGATTTGGCTGTTATTTCTGATAGTGTAATCATATATATATATACATTAAATATATCCATGTTACATATCACGGTATAGTGGTAATTATTATTAAATGTTTTTTCGTCTCTACGGACAGAAAAAAAGAACCGGATATATTATACATATGTGCATGTTTATGTGTGTGTGTGTGTATGCGCGTGTGTGCATACACACAAACATGCACTATATCATCACAGACGGGTTTCGACCCGTAAGTCATAGACATTCCCCTTCTCTAGAGATGCTAACGTCCTTGAGAAAGATGCGAGCATATTAACAAATCCTCCTTAGTGTTTACCTTCTAAAGTTAACAGCGCTAATCACTTCCTTGATGAGTATCGTTAACAAAACGATTAGTAGCAATTCACTTTGGGATAAAGTGCGTGGGATAAATACGTTATCCATTATCATTCATGCAGTTGGAAATTCATGTGCAATGCATATTTATCTTGCAGGTCCGAACTGCAAATTAAATGTGGTTTTATAGATATGTTACAATTGAATCAAAAGAATCAGTCTTCGACAATACAAACATTGGGCATAATTATCTTTAATACAAGGATCGCCAAGATATAAAATGTAAACAGCTTCGGTCTGGAGGATTCCGAGCCGAAACCCAGATGTTTATAGAGGTAGATTTTCTACTTAATGAGAAAGAGAGAATCTATAAAAAGTATATATAACGTGTTCGGCTTGAGATTTTAAATATATATATATATATATATATATATATACAAAAACTTTGCAATAAAAGGATAATGGTGAAGTGATCTCATGTGGGAATCAAACTATGTGTATGCGCGTGCGAGCAATGAATTTGATCAAAATGCTGTGATACCACGAGCGGAGAGGGATAACAGTTCGTTGTCTGAAATGAGTCATTCAATTAAGTTATTGTCTACAATGAGCCTTCCTAGTCCTTGTAAAAGGTTGCAGTAGCAGGATTGCTACTAATGAGGACATAGCAACAAACAGCCTAATTTCTTCCCCTCAGAGAATGAAATACTTTAAAGTCTATACAGGCTTGCGGTGGTGGAATTATTAATCCAATATTCGGTGGGGAAATGTCCCAGTATAAGAACAAGGAGCAATTATTCCCCCATTTGGACCAACATACGATATGGTACCAGAGCAAATATTATATATTCATAAACCAGTTTTTTTAATCAAAAGAAGAAAAACGAGTAATCATCAAGTTTCGTGTCCCATATTAAATGAAGTATAAACAAAGTGATATTCATATATTTACAATAATGTTTCTAGAAATATGAGGCGAAAGAACACTCCTTCATATAAGTAACAAAAAAAGATTATGGAATAAAATCCTTTCAATATGTCATTAGTCATTTTTTTACATATGACCGCAGATGAACAATATATCGCCTTTTATATAGGAGTTCTTACACCAATCAATACCGCATATAATACAATATATATATATATACATATATATACACACACACGCATACACACGTGTGTATCATTATACATCTAAGCATAAATATTGCGTTGTAGAATGTGTTTCTTCAATAAAATTGTTGTTTTTTTTTTTGTTTGCTTTTGTCTTTAATTCATTTCGTACTCAGTTAGGCGGGGGGGGGCGAATCTCGATTACCAAAACAGTGGTTTGTTACCAGAGTCTTATTGTTCAGTATTTTTTTAGACTATTCATACCAGAAATTCGTTCTCTTCACAAACAATGCATATTTAGTTATGAAATATCGAAATACGCATGGTATTAACAACAACGAGGTAATAAGATGGATTAAATGAAAATACAGACAAGATTACGATCCTTCGGTACCAAGAATTATTCACCATTATCAGAGCATGTATTAGCATAAACTCTGTGGAGAAATAACACAGAAACCACAATAAAACAGAAAGAAAGAAGAAAAATTCAGAGTCATACATGTTTGCCCAGTGGCTCTTTATCAGAGACCGTGGGTGAAAACTGAAACAATTACATAGTAGAAGAATTCACAGAATCTACTATTTTGACTTTTGTTTATTTCTTAATAGAATAGCCTATTATGAAGCATCAAAAAGTTTCGTCGCCCTTCTGCGACCTGGGAACAATTCCACTTATATACTTTCATAGTGACTTGAATTAATTTTATTCCGGGTCTTTATTATTATTTTTTTTTTTTTCACGTTAAACTTGTTTACACGCAAAACCCTCACAACACACATATTCTTTGTTTTATCCTGTACCGTCCATAATGTTTTTCTTAAATTAATTCCTTTGCGGTCAATAAAGAAATCATTATAACTTTGCCTTTTCTCCTTTCGGGGTCGATAAAATAAATACTCAGTCAAGTACTGGGGGGGTCAAAATAATCGACTAGTCCCCTTCCTGAAAATTTCAGGCCTTGTGCCTTTAGTAGAAAGGGCTATTATTATTATCTCTTAATTGATTTGCTTACATGCCTGATATGCGGTGGGACAGTCAGCCATCTGATGGAAAAAGTGAAACGGAATTCAATACTTTATAAACGAACCAATAAATGCAACAGATTTCTGTGTTCGTTCTTAAATAACTAAAATGATCCTTCAAGGGTGTGTAAAAAGAATTCTGATAGAACGATAATAATTAAAAATTATTAAAAAAAAAAAAAGCATTGAGAAAATCCAATCAAATAAATAAAAATTATGCCAGCTTGTAACTTACCCCTGAGTTCCCAGTGTTATCTGCTAAACTGACCATGACGGAATGAAAGTGTGGTATAAATAGGGTACAGGGTGGCAATCAACAAGAACTGTTGAAGCACGTTACACGGTAACTAGGCGGAATACTTACAGTCATATGATTACAGAGATTGGAGAGCTTCAATAAGGGGGGGGGGATAACAGAGTTCTCTCCCCTCGTTGAACACAACTTTTTGGGAGGTGGGAACATCGTAGCAAGTTATTCAGCTTGCTTTGTTTTTACTTTATTTTATTGTTGTAATTTTAGGTATATAGTGTACTCGCATGTTTCTCAGCCTCTTGAAAGTGAAAGTATTTACCATGTCAAATGTAGATGCCTTAAAGCTGCTGACTGTCACACGTTCGATAATACATGAAATCAATTATTTGCACAACTGGTAGTTTTCCCTTGCGGAAATGTACATGTTCCCAATGGCAATTCCTTGCGACAAACTTTTTTGGTGTACTTCCATAAGTATCTATACGATGCAGGTCTTATTTTTACAGATTTTTCACATTCAATACTCATATCTCACTACAATGCATTTACAAATACTTTATACGTTAGTAGTGAGGAAATGCTTGCTGTCATAAGAAATAACAGTTCCCTGAATATTTCTGTGCCTCCCTTTTAATAACAGGCATCTCCAAACCTAATTAAATTACCTACGAAAGGGAAGCTGTCATCTACGTTATGACAGATCAAGGATTTTAGTTTAATTACTCATCTACCACATCTGGGTGGAGGCGCAATGGCCCAGTGGTTAGGGCAGCGGACTCGCGGTTTCGATTCCCAGACCGGGCGTTGTGAGTGTTTATTGAGCGAAAACACCTAAAGCTCCACGAGGCTCAGGCAGGGGATGGTGGCGAACTCTGCTGTACTCTTCCCCCACAACTTTCTCTCACTCTTACTTCCTGTTTTTGTTGTGCCTGTAATTCACGCTGAATATCTCCGAGAACTACGTTAAAGGTACACGTGTCTGTGGAGTGTTCAGCCACTTGCACGTTAATTTCACGAGCAGGCTGTTCCGTTGATCGGATCAACTGGAACCCTCGACGTCGTAAGCGACGGAGTGCCAACAACATCTGAATTCCTGATTTTAAAGGCTACCTGTTTCTTATCACAGCACACCAACACACTTCGCTTTTCATTTCTGTTAATGCTGACTCATTTGTAAATTATCCTTTCTAGTATATCAGAATGTAAGTGTATTCAAAAAGGATTACTAATGCACTCTTATGTTTTTTTAACTACTTAGCATTTTCCAAACTGCTGAGTAAACATAGTAAGCAGTCACGTAGACATGTATCATTCAATTTATCAATGTTAAATTTTACTTTAACATAATATTGAACATGACTGTATCAGAGACATACACATATGTACTTGCATTAATTCAGTGAAAACGAACGTAATTTATACAGTAAGCACTAATATAATGGAGAAAAAAGAAAATTAATAAGTCATTGAAATAGAGTATTACATCGCACCAGGGGAAATTGGTGTTCCTCTCAAAAGAAATTTCAGACAACCACAAAACACGACAATATCACAAGTGATTGCAAGACTGAGATATTGAGACAACAGGCACATTCCTGAACATCATCTGATATACCCTCCAGCCTTCATCAGGTGTCTTGAAGAAATTTTGAACCTGGGTTCTCATTCCTAAGGTATTTTTCGATGTTGTTATTATTATTATTATTATTCAAGTCTCTGCCTGGAATTGAACTCGGAATCTTGGGGTTAGCACACGCTCTTAACCACTATGCCATATTCCTGTGGGTTGGAGGGTATATCAGCCTAAACGTGTTAACAACAAACAAGATGAGGACAAATATCTGTCGAGTGCTAACAGCACCATTCCAAGCGTGATCATTGCCAGAACCTTTCCTTCATTGGGCACTAAACCCTGCTTGCGAAGACCTGTTGAGGCAAGTGAAATCGAAATCGAACCAAATTAGATGACTGGCACCCATGCCAGTGGAGCTCTAACAGCACCATCCAAGCGTGATCATTGCCAAAGCAGCTGTATGGCTTCCGTACCGGTGGCACGTAAAAAGCACCATTTTAGCATGATCGTTACCAGTGTCACCTTATTGGCACTTGTGCTGGTGGCACGTGAAAAAACGTTGGACTGGCTCCTGTGCAGGTGGCACGTAAAAAACACCATTTGAGCATGGCCGTTGCCAGTACCGCCTGACTGGCCTTTCGTGCACGTAAAAGCACCCACTACACTCTCGGAGTGGTTGGCATCAGGAAGGGCATCCAGCTGTAGAAACTCTGCCAGATCAGATTGAAGCCTGGTGCAGCCATCTGGTTTGCTAGTCCTCAGTCAAATCATCCAACCCATGCTAGCATGGAAAGTGGACTTTAAACGATGATGATGATGATGTAAATAATGTACATAATTCTTCATCTCTTAAATATAGAACAATATCTGGTTTTGTCATGTATTACAACACATCAGTCAAAAGTCATGTGCACGGCTCCCTACTAGAACAATTCCAATTAACATATGGGTTAGTCTACATTACTCTGTAGTAATGCCGTGCGCATGCGTGGAATTCAACATCCAAGCTTTCCCGCTTTATTCTGTCTCTTTCTTGCTGGCCAGCGATTGAGCATGGATGTGTCTAGTTCGCTCCATCTTTCGAACTTACGCTAGACAGCTCACATCAACATACCGATGTCCCAACAACCATGCTCTCTCACACAGAAGGCTACGACCACACACCGCTGTCACATCAACAACCAAGATTAAAGCTGTATATTTTCCACCATGAATAAATATTGTTGAGTTGATAGTCTGGTCAGCGTACCGTTTAATTCTTAATTTAATATAGGAAAGTCAGGTGTACATCTAATGATGTATAACCCACTTTCCTATAGCTCCATTAGGAGCATATGGCTAGTTTCCCAGTTCCTCTGGTGTATGTATTCCTTTTTGGACAGTATGTTAAACTGTTGCAGGATTCCTCATTTTTACCAGCTGAGTGGACTGGAACAACGTGAAATGAAGTGATTTGCTCAAGAACACAACACATCGCCTGGGCCAGGGATCAAAGCCACAATCTTATAATCATGAGTCCAACACCCTAACCACAACCCATGCACCTCCACCTAACTAACCTATGATAAACAAAAATACAGAATCAACAGGAACTGAAGATGTATTTTGAATTTGGCTTCTTTACAGATCTCTTCTTACTTTACTATATCGACTAAGAATTCAAATGATTTTTGTCCATTTTCTTTCTTTCTCACCCTCTCCCTCTCTCTCTCTCTCTCTCTCTCTCTCTCTCTCTCTCTCTCTCTCTCTCTCTCTCTCTATCTATCTCTATCTATCTCTCTCTCTCTCTCTATCATTTTTGTTACTAAACAAGAACCACACCTACTTTAATAATTTCTGTATTATATGTTTTTGAAATACATTAAATATTTTTCTTGCCAAATACTAAATACAAAGTAACCATTTTCAAAAATTTACTCTACTTTTAGTGTTCTGTGTAGAGGAATGTGACAGTGTTTAGGGTTGTAGATATATGATAAACAAACTTCATACAGTTAACTGTTTTAAAAAGTATATGAAAAAAAGCAAATGTGTAATTTGAAAACGGTATTTAATTGTATGTGCATTTTAGATGCATAAGACAACTCTACTAAGATGTAACATTTCACACCAAAATATCTTTTAACCAAAAGATGAGGTGGTCATGGCTGGAATGTCTATCAATATAGGTTTGCTTCATTAGACCTGGCCTAGGGCTGGAAACAACTACACACATATGCAGACATATGTATAAATACATGCAGTTATGTTTTTCAGAGATTCAAATCATTATATTTATATAATCATATCATCGTATTTAACACTTATGGCACCATAAATATTAGGTATTACAAAAGAGTTAAATATCTTAGCAAACAAATACCAGAAAGAAATAGGAAATCTTTTATTTGTTTCAGTCAATTGACCACTGCCATGCTGGGGCACTGCCTTGAAGGGTTTCAGCCAAACAAATTGACCAGAGGACTTATATATAT
>NC_068985.1:29132365-29137872 GCF_001194135.2 Octopus bimaculoides
CTTATTCTATCAGTTCTTTTGCCAAACCGCTAAGTTACGGGGACGTAAACACACCAGCATCGGTTGTCAAGTGATGTTGGGAGTGGGGGACAAACACAGACACAGAAACATACACACACACATATATATACATATATATATATATATATATATATATACGATGGGCTTCTTTCAGTTTCCATCTGCCAAATCCACTCACAAGGCTTTGGTCGGCCCGATGCTATAGTAGAAGACACTTGCCCAAAGTGCCACGCAGTGGGACTGAACCCGGAACCATGTGGTTGGTAAGCAAGCTACTTACCACACAGCCAATATATACATGTCATGGGCTTCATTCAGTTTCCATCTACCAAATCTACTCATGTGGCTTTGGTCAGCCCAAAAGCTATAGTACAAGACACTTGCCCAAGGTGTCAGACAGTGGAATTGAACCTAGAACCATGTGGTTGAGAAGCAAGCTTCTTGCCACACAGCCATGACTGCACCTGATTTTTGGCTAAGCAAAAATTTCGGATTCATGAAGATGATGTGACTGTGTGATATCCACGATTTTTCACATCAACATCATCAATGTCAGCCAAATCAAACGGTTAGACTTTGCTCCCTGACACATAATGGGGACTCTGAAAGCAATGATGTGAACTCTTTCACCACATCAGTGAGAACATTAACCTTTTAGCATTCATATTTCTCTGTCAAATCCAACACTTAATTATTCACATTGTTTTGAATTATTCATGCATTATGATGTAGCTTTGAGATTTTGATGATGCATTTGTTTGTTTTTAGAACGACATTGTTGAGCAGGTGTGATATGAATCTGGTGAGTTTGAACATAAAGCAGACAGAATATTTTAGCCAGGTATGGCCACTTTAAAGGCTAAAGGGTTAAAGAGCTTCATGACCTATAATGATTACAGAAATAGGTGTATGTAAAAGAGATACAAGTAGCTTATACTGCCTGTCAGTGAACACAGCACAGTTAAAATCTGTAAAATACAGACCTGGTCCTCCAAGCTGTTAGTTAGGTGTGAAACAGAAAGCAAAGCAAACATTAGAGACCCCATACCTCCTTTGTTCACTGAGGGAAATATTGATTACAACTATATATAGTTACTATATATTTGGACTTTGCTAAACCAGTTAGTCTAATTTGCATAACAATGCTTTTGTTGAACAAATAATTAATTAGTTAATGATGCACAATTAGCGATGCACTAAACAACATATGTTGGATAATTTGAAATATCTTTTCTACTAAAGGCGCAAGGCCTGAAATTTTGTGGGAGGAGACTAGTTAATTACATCGCCTCCAGTGTTTCACTGGTACTTAATTCATTGACCCAGAAATGATAAAAGGTAAAGTCAACCTTGGTGGAATTTGAACTCTGAATGTAGCAACCGGTAAAATACCATCAAGCATTTCACCCGGCATGCTAACGATTCTGCCAGTTCACCATCTTAGGATAATTTGAAATATAAAGTAAGGTACACTTTATGATAAACAAGTGTGTGAACCATAACACACAGGAAAAATTAGTAAATGTGTTTTATCTCTCCAACGACAGAAAAAGGTGTTTGGCCTAATAATTATTTTTGCATATTAGAATTTCATTAGAAACCATGCACTCATTTCATCTAGCAAAACAAGACATCATTTAGCAAAATGATATACAATCGATAAGCAGAGACAGAACAACTATGAATTGGCTATAAAAGAGTACTATACAGATGAGAAATTTTGGAAAAACAAGTTTGGATCTTAGATCTTGGATGACATAAAACAGCAGCAAAGCCAACCAATGACAAATAGAACAACACTAATGAAATGGTAGACAATTCCTTAATAAAACAATATTAGAAACCAAGGATGAAAACGACAGCCACAGCAAAAGAATGAACTTATTACAATGTATATAAAAACCAACCTGAAATACTGAAAGAAAGCAGTTCTCAGGGGTGGGAAACTTGAGTCATGAGAAAAAAGAATTCAGTCAAAATAAACAAGGTACTCCAAATGAAATATTGAGTATTCTCTTCCCGGTTCATTGACTGAATGTAACATTTAAATGTATATGCATACATATATATATATATATATTATTTATTTATGCACCCTTTTAAAGCCTAGCCAGGCTCATGGACCCGGTTTCTATGGCGTATGTGTTCTTCCAGCTGGACGGGATGCTAGTGTTACTCAAGAAACAGGAAGATAGAGTGAGAGAAAGTTGGGGCGAAAGAGTACAACAGGGGTCGCCACCACCCACTGCCAGTGTTTTCGCTCAATAAACACACACAACGCCCGGTCTGGGAATTGAAACCATGAGTCCGCTGCCCTAACCACTGGGCCATTGCGCCTCCACACACACACACACACACACACACATACACACACATATATATATATCCACTGGGTGGGACACATGCACTGGATGCCTGATTGGAGGTTACTGAAAGATATACTGTATGAGCTAGCTGCCAGCAGACGTGCTCGTGGATGACCACATCTCCATTTCAAGGATGTGTGCAAACATGACATGAGTATGAATACCAAAACCTGGGAGAACATGGCAAAAGACCGTTCCTGCTGGAGACAGATGTTGAGTACCACCCTGAGGGAAGGAGAAGATCACATACGTCAGACAACAGAGGACAGACAGAGATGCAGGAAGACCGAACCACCAACAAACGACCAACCACATTTGCAGCCATGACTGTCACTCACGCATTGGCCTTGTCAGTCACAAGCATTGCTGCAACACTAATCCAATCCAAGGCGTAGATCCATAATCTTTCGAGACTAACGGATGCTAATCATATATATATATCACACATAGATACATGTAGATACATACATTCCGTTGATGTTGAAATTCCAATGAAGGACCCTTGGATCTAGGTTAAAAACCATTTTGTTCTCTATTGGCAAGAACTTTTGAAATAAATTGAATAATGACATGCATACACATCACAGATCTGATTGTGTTATCAAGAGGTTTGCTTTGCAGCCATATCGTTTCAGGGTGAATCCCTTAATATTGAATGTTGGTCAAATGTCTTTTATGGAAGCCTTAGGCTGACCAATACCTTGAAATGGAAATTTTGGGTAGATAAAAACTGTATGGAAGATCGTCTTTTGTGTGTGTACATACGCCAGTATCTTCACAATGATAGTGCTATGGCATTAAGAATGTTGCTTATGTCCCCATTAACAAAATGTCTCTTTCAGCATTTTGTTAAGCAAAGATTTGGAATACATATTTACTTAAAAACAAGTATGTGTTGGTGTCAAAAAGAGCAACTGACCCGAGAATACAGCCTTGAGAAATTTCATCCAACTCATGCTATATTTGAAAAAACATAAAAGGCATAATGATATTCACGTATGAGTATTAAATCTCCTTCACATCACACTCTAGTTTTCTAATAAACATACTTGGATATATAAGCATATAAGTAGATATGTAAATGTGTGTGCATGTGTTGTGTGAGTGCTTGCAAAGGGAGGAAGAGAAAGAAAGAAGCAGATTTAAATAAGCTGCTTGTTTCTTTTTATCTTATTTATAATCTTAATCAGAACTAAATACTTAGTCTTGATTGTGGATAGGTATTAAATTGGTAGCCATAGGCTATAACCAAAACTTAAAAACTCTCTATAAAATCTTATGCAAAGACAAATATGTAAAGCTTAAAACATGTAAGGAAGAAACTGTTTAAACAGCTTTCCATTTTCATATCAACAATACTCAAGAGTGATAAACAAAATGGTTGCCCAGCAGTCCTTATGCTTGAAGAGCATAGTTATGCCCCTTTATGTAATGGGCCATATGTAGATTTGATGTTTAACTTTGCCCTTCACCTTTTTGGAGTTGATAAAATATGTATTTGTTGTCGTTGTTGTTGTTGTTACTGTTGCTACTACAGCTGTTGCTCAAAACCATTCAAGATAAGATAATCCTGCTTTTTCTATCCCCCACCCGTCAATATAGTATATCTAGGACTACATTCTGTGTGATTCAAGAAAAAATGTTGTTGCTATATGCTGTTGGTTAAACAATCACTTAAAAAAACGCCTTCATTCTATGTACTGTTCATACAGTTTTGGTTAAGTTTTTTGATGAGTTGTAATGCACCTGAGCACTGTATACAATAAGTTCATTTCATTATATCATCATCATCATCATCGTTTAACGTCCGCTTTCCATGCTAACATGGGTTGGACGATTTGACTGAGGACTGGTGAACCAGATGGCTACACCAGGCTCCAATCTGATTTGGCAGAGTTTTTACAGCTGGATGCCCTTCCTAACGCCAACCACTCCAAGAGTGTAGTGGGTGCTTTTATGTGCCATTGGCACGAAGGCCAGTCAGGCGGTACTGATATCATATATATATATACGGGGCTCATTTATTTAGCTGTAGTCATCATCATCATCATCATCATCATCATTATCATCATCATCAACATCATCGTTTAACGTCCGTTTTCCATGCTAGCATGGGTTGGACGGTTCGACCGGGGTCTGGGAAGCCAGGAGGCTGCACCAGGCTTCAGTCTGATCTGGCAGTGCTTCTACAGCTGAATGCCCTTCCTAACGCCAGCCATTCTTTAAGTGTAGTGGGTGCTTTTTATGTGCCACCAGCACACAGGCCAGAGGAAGGTGGCAACAGCCACGATCGGTTGGTGCTTTTTACGTGCCACCGGCACAGGGGCCCATGGAGGCTGGCAACGGCCATGATCAGTTGGTGCCTTTTACGTGCCACCAGCACGGAAGCCAGTCAAGGCTGCAGTGGCATCAGCCACGTTTGGATGGTGCTTTTTATGTGCCACCGGCACATTGCATAATCTGCTAACAGGTACTGATTTTTGTTGTAAACAGGCACTGATTTACATATTCTTTAATTCTTTTACTAGTTTCACTCATTCAGTAACAGCCATGAAGTTCATCATCTTGAAGGACTGAAATGTATTATTTCTATTTTTGAAATCAGTGAATGTGTTTCACTAGAATTATTATAGGTATACCAGAACTTGACAGGCATCTCCAGCTAGCAAGCCATTGCTACTCCAGATTGATGACGAGCAAAGACTCAGAAACATGTCTCTGGATGCAGGCTTAGCTAAGTGGAGGTGCTTGTCTTCCCCTTGTAAACAAGGACACAGGAGATGTCTCAAGGCCGACAGGAATCTACCCCCACAAATGACCAACAATAACAATTGAATAAATCTATTTATTGGCTTGCAACTTGCAATTTGTAATTTATCACAATATCTTATCGATTATTATAATATTGAGTATAATACACGAGCTATAATGAATGTGATTGCAAACTCAAATTTTACACCAGCTTCTGTGGTGTTCCTCTGAGCAAGGTAAATAACTCTGCATCCTCTTAATCATATTCTTTTCTACTCTAGGCACAAGGCCCGAAATTTCGAGGGAGTAGGGCCAGTCGATTAGATCGACTCTAGTACGCAACTGGTATTTAATTTATCGACCCCGAAA
>NC_068985.1:29138078-29139511 GCF_001194135.2 Octopus bimaculoides
TCCTCTTATTCATATTGTAAGAAAATACAGGCATACCTCAACTTACTTTGTTTCGATTACCATTTTTTTTTTTTTTGACTTTACGTTGTTTTTCCAAAGATATTAATAAAAAAAAAAATAATAATAAAACTCAACTTCAGTCGGTTTATCTGACTTGATGTTGAACTCAGAAAATATATTTAAAGGCATAAAAATCTAATTTTAAAAAAGTTCTAAAACCAAAGTGGAAAATCAAATAAAATACGTGAAAATGTGTACAAAATATTTATTAAAACATTTACAAGTTGACAGATATTTCAAAATGTTTTCCATGTTACATTGTTTTTCAGGTTGAGTTTCATATCCTGGAACCAGTTGCCGATGTAAGCTAAGGTACACTTGTATCTAGTTAACACAGGACATCTAAGATGAAACAGCAACATCAGTGAAATTTACTTGTAGAACTTACTGACTGAGAATAATTCCCCCTTTAAAGCCATGATATCAACCGAATTTCTTGTTATTCTTGCTGTATATGTCCCACAAGACCGCATATTAAGCAAAACTTAGGTCTCTGTGTCTAAGTCTTTCACAAATATAACTACTAAGTTTTGAACAAAATGTTGAAACTTGAGCATTATTAGATACGGTTGGGTGTTTTAGAGTAGAGTTATTCCCCCTTTTTGCTGTTGACATCTGTTTTGCATGCTATTAATTAAAAGAGTATGTCGGGGGAAAAAAGGCCAGTAATTTTGGAAGAGGGGTCAGTCGATGACATCGACAGCCGTGGTCAATTTGTACTTATATTATCGCCTTCGATAGGATAAAAAGCAAAGTCGACCTCGACGGAATTCGAACTCAGAACATAAAGACGAACGGAATGCTCCTAAGCATTTCGCCCAGTATACTAACGATTCTGTCTCCTCACCATCTTTATTACCGTTAATAATGTTCTATGAACACTAATAATGCTTTCACAGCGTTCATTATTGATTGCCAAGTAAATTGAACATGTATTAAACCCACCCACCCTCTCTCTTTATTTATTTCTCCGGTGGTTTTGGTGTTATGGCGGTTCTGATCAATAGTAGAGACAGTATTCTTTTCTACTCTAGGCACAAGGCACGGAATTTTGGGAGAGGGGGCCAGTCAATTAGATCGACCCCAGTACACAACTGGTACATAATTTATCAACCCTGAAAGGATGAAAGGCAAAGTCGTATATATGTATATATATGTATGTGTGTGTGTGTTTGTGTTTGTGCGTCTGTGTTTGTCCTCCCAACATCGCTTGACAACCGATGCTGGTGTATTTACGGCCCCGTAACTTAGCGGTTCGGTAAAAGAGACCGATAGAATAAGTACTAGGCTTACAAAGAATAAGTCCTAGGGTCGATTTGCTCAACTAAAGGCAGTGCTCATGGCCGCAGTCAAATGACTGAAACAAGTAAAAG